>NW_010160474.1:6206-9397 GCF_000695765.1 Mesitornis unicolor | reverse complement strand
ACATTCTGTGAATCTGTGGAAAAAATGGCTTTCCTTATTAAGAGATTACTATTATAATTTCTCCTTAATTTATCTTATTATCCTTATTAAGAGGGCCTGCCTTGAACCTCCTGAAAACCTTCACTTTGGGTGAATAAGTAGCAACTCTTGAGTTTTTGGATGTGCACATTTACCGCGCCTGCTCTTTGCATTATGCGTGGGGCTCGCGTTCAAGAACTGACTGGGCTCTTGGTCAAACGCTTAAACCGCAAACCTTGGGACATTTCATGTATAAAATTGGCCAAAAAATTTAGTTTACTTGTAGCTGATTTTCAATAAGTCTGCCCTCTCCTTCCATTTCCTTCTGTTGCTCATCGCTCTATTAAAATACTCTTTCCACCTACTCCTCTCTTTCCATTTCCCATATAAGGATGATTCATCCACGGATTTTCAGTTGTTTTATTTTGAATCATTCACTTTTTATGTCATCTGTGATCATATGTCCGTTATTTTGTGTTTTAGGTCATACCCTTGGACATAACGCTGGAACTCCAGAAGCAGATCATGTCAGAGTTAGAAATTCTTTATAAGGTATATCGATTTTTCTCATTTTCCATTATTTTTGCTTATAATCTTCTTACGGCAAATTTTAAACCAGACTTCGCTCTTTTCCTTTCTTTTTTCCAGTGTGACTCGTCGTATATCATAGGATTTTATGGAGCTTTTTTTGTCGAGAACAGAATTTCATTGTGTACAGAGTTCATGGATGGTGAGTTGCGTATCAAGTCTGCTTCTCATTGCTGAGCTTGGGAATGGGAAAAATCACACAAAGCTGTGCTTTTCCAGTATGGACCACAATGCAGTAGCATGACTTGAAAATGTGAAGTGTTAATAACTTTGCAGGTAGTTTTTTTTTAAAGATGGGTTGGGATCGGGATTGGTTTCTGTTCTCCATGATACGCTGCGTTTTCCTGAGTGTAACTTCGCTTCCTTTTATTGAAAATGTAAGTAGAACAGAAATAAATGCTGGCTTAATTTGTGGTTTGATATTTGAGGCTTCCATCCAATCTGTCCTCGCTGACAAAACAGCTGTTCCGCACTTTTCCCTGTTTTGATAGCCAAAACAGATTTTCCTTTAAAGAAATCTATTAACCCAATGTCCTATGTGTTTTCAGTGGAAATCGTCTCTTAATTGCGAGACGAGGAATTATTTCCTACCGCAGCTGTTTAGCAGAGCTGCAGCGAGTTTCCTTTTGAGCATCCTCGTGCTTCTCCCAATGTGAATCTTCAGACCAAGAGCATCCCCTTCTTCCTCGCAGTCTGAGGCTGCTCTCATTATAGAGACGTAGCAATACATTGCTCTGAAATCTCGTGAGGCGTTCTTGGAGAAAAGGCAGGAAAAATACACTGATTATGGCAATTTATGATGGTTACTGCCCTCTGTATCAGTTCAGAGAGGTTTTCTCCTGGCAGATGCAGCGTTTCCTGCACGAGAACCCCCTTCGTAGCGTTCAACTTTTAGCATCGCGTTGTTGTTACGAGCCATGCTATTGCTCTCCCCAGGATTTTCTTGTGAGCCGGCGTTTTATGCCCTCTCCAGGTTTTTCATGAAGGTTCAGTTAAACTGGATATAAAGAAGTAAGGATCTCGCAAATAATTTACTGTAGAGGGGATGCTTTCTGGCAGGAAAAATTTCCAAAGCCAAATGTGTGCTATTAAACATCACTGAGTGGCTTCTTCCTTTCTGATGGGGCCCACGGATAAACCCCTTTAGGGTTTTATGGTGCATTTTGTTTTCTCCCTGTTAAAACGACCTGTTATTGCTGTTATTTCTCTCTTTTTATGCTTACTACCTCTGTCCCAGCGACCGCAGCAGTTCCAAGTATGAGCGTTCTCTGCGATCTGCTGTATTTGATGACAAAGTATTGTATTTATCCAGCAAAACCCACAAGTGAAAGTCTTTGCTGTTCCCATGCTGTGTGACTGTTCCCCGTTTCTCTGCTCTGTCCCTAAAATGGCACTCAGGACTTGCAAACCCGCGTTACTCCGTAGTTACATGCGGGAAGGAAGCATCTGCTCATGCCAAAACATGCGAGTGCCTGGAGCGTGCGTGCTCCGGCTAATTCGGGGATTTAAAAAAAAAAAAAATGACGGACATAAATGCTTGCAGTTCTGAATTCTTGTTTGAAAATAGCTCAGCCTGCAGGGTACGCATCCCTCACGACGTTGCACAACCGTGGTGTTTACTGACCATGCACAAATTACTTGGAATTATACTGGAGATGACCTCTGGTCCGCCTCATGTTGTGCACTCCTTCTGGCAGAAAGCAACAGCAATCATTTAAAGGAAGAACAAAATGCAAATAAAGGGACCTTGCCTTTTCCTTTTCCCCCCAGACCTTTAATTCTGATGCGTAAGAATGCAGGTGAAGGGAAAAATACTTTCTCCCCTGCAGCCGAACAGCTTTACCCTTGACAAATTTTCAGCCCTTCTGACTCTCTTAGGCCAGTTTGTATTAATTCCTGGATGCAGAAGTATTGAAATTTACTTTCTTGCCCAATAATTTTGTATTTTACAACAGGGGATGTTTTAAACACTGGTTTGGTTGTGAATCTCCTTTGCAGAAGGGTTTTGAGTTCTCCAGTTTCAATATTCTGTCCTGGGACTGGGAGGTTTCCTAACAGGAGTTTGGGTATTAATGCTGCAAGTAAACATAAGTAGAGTGGGTGACAAGAGACCCAAGTGCTATTTCATGTGTTTATTTAGAGTTTGGTAGATTTTTAAGGTCAGTTATTTCTGACACAGTTATTGTTATATCATTGATAGTGTTTTTTATTAATAACCACGGCCTGGAAAACCCTTGTGGCTTCAAATCTAGGGCAGTGTTTCATTTTGCATGACCTAAGCACGTTTTGTTTGTCCCTGCAGGGGGTTCTTTGGATGTTTATAGAAAAATTCCAGAGCACGTACTCGGGAGGATAGCAGTGGCTGTAAGTACTTCTTGTCTTTCAGGCTTTGATGGTGCACATAACACATCTCTGATTTGAGTGTGCACGAGCTGCGTGGTCATGTTTCTTCATCTCAACCCTTGTAGGGATGGAGCAGTCCTCTTAATCAGCTTCATTTAGCCTTGAGGTCCTTCTGTGCTATATGGTTCCTTTAAAAAGGGATTCAGAAACCCCATCCCAGCCCTTATGGTGATCCCTCAGCT
>NW_010160474.1:2994-6175 GCF_000695765.1 Mesitornis unicolor | reverse complement strand
CTGCTGATTCTCGAGTGTAATTTCCACTCCGTTCCGTCCTTATTCTGTACAAAGTCACTGGATTGCGTTTGCTTCCCAGGTTGATAAATTAAAGTCAGTTCCTGTTGCCAAAATGCAATGGCAGGACACGTTTTCTGCCTTCCCCTGTGGCAGATGCTCTCCTTAAGGCAGATAAAGGAGGAGACTGAAGGTTTTATTTGGCACAGGACAAGCTGCTCTCACCCCTGTGCTGGGACCCTTCGTGTGAGCCGTCATGGTTAAAGACCTAACAGACATCTGGGGGGTGATGATCTGTGATCTAGGAAGGATTCTCAGTCCCCAGGGTCCACTCCGTTTGGTGGCAAGGTGTTGATGATGGGATCCTTCGAGCAGCCCATCATTGTGTCTTGACAGCATTGACCTTGCATTGCTACAAATACATCAGCCACACATGAAAATTCAGATTGCAGAGCAACAAAAAATGGAGAAAAAACCCCAAAATTCCATATTTTGCCAGAGCTGAACACAGGGTAGATGACCAGTGTCTTAGTGCATCTCACAAGGGAGGCAGATACTGCTAAACAATTGCTAAATATAAGGAATACTTTGATAACTTAAGCAGTTTAAAGCATAACAAAGTTATTCTATCATGTGCGATTTAATTAAGTGCTGGGTTTTCACATTCATTATACATCAAGCTGACAATTTAAATCCTTTAATCCAACACAGGCAGCTATTTAGTCTCTGTTCATTGTAATTCACAGCTCTACTTTCTCTTAATTTGTGTGGCCTGCCCAGGGTGATGAACATCCTTCTCTGATGCTGTTTCCTCTAAGTAGCTTCAAATCTGCTCATTATATAGCCTAGCAGTTTCTCGTGGAGTTTGAATGCTTTTCACCTTTAGTTCAGAGTAAAAACGTTTCATCTCTTCTTCCCTATGGAGCAATGAATAAGTTGCTCATGGTGTCCTCGTATTCCTGACGTTAAGCAGTTGCGTAGTGTAATAATACCAAGGTGGACCTTCAAGCATTGCTTCAGATGCTTCTTCCTTCTCCTTTTCCTCATGTGCTTGCTACATCCACACTAACTTAAATCATTCCCTCGCTTATTTTTGCCTCACCTCTCCCCATCCTCCCCACCCCACCTGCCTTGGTATTCTGCAGATGTTCTCATCCAATTTTTCACTTATCTGTAATGGTGGCGGCACTTCAGCCCCATCTTTTATGTCTTGATATATATATTTTTGGTTCACCTGCAGGGTCATCTCTTTACAAATCTGTTAGTTAGCGAGCGTGACTCCCTGACATGGACGGTGAGCTGATACTTCACTTGTTCTAGTTATTTTCTTTGCCGCTTTAGCAGCCTGTACCCGTGCCCGCTGCAGCGCAGGGGGTCAGCGAGGAGGTGAACAAAGGAGCCTTCAGAGGAGGATTTTGCCCCTTTCTCCTGCTTCCCCGTGACAGAAGGTGTGCGCTGAGGCTGAACCGGCGCTGGCAGCTCCCTCTGCTCTGGTGCTGATTTTGTGCTCAATTGGCATCGCAGGTTTGTTGGAAGGAGGCTGCGAAATCCTTTGTTTTCTCGGTAATTTATCAGTGGCAGCAGGGATGGCTCCTGTAACTCTTCACAAATGGCTACCCAGTGTTGTGGAGCTGCACGTTGTGGTGGAGCCCAGCGGCCCGACGTGAGGGTTTGGGGCACCTTTTTGCCAAGTGCTGTTCACAGACACCGTAATCCCCACCCCGAACAGCTTGGGAAGATTACCCAAAGCCTGGAGGATTTCTGATCGCGTACTGATGAGAAGGTGAATGTCAGACAAAAGCTGGAGCTTGTGTGCATGGATTTTTGGACAAAATCTGCAGCTCCCATAGTCTTCTATTTTTTAACCGTCTGTATGTTTTCTTTCTACCTTCCTTGCACCAGGTACACACAGTCATTTATCTTTTATCCTCCTGAGATGTGTACAATGCCTTAGCCTACTGAAGCTGCTTAATAATATGTGTGACCTGCACATCTGTTAATTAGAATACCTGTCTGTTTTATTTGGGGAAGTTTTTAAGTGCAGCTATTTCCAGAAGAGAAAGATGCAGGCGTGTATAGACATTTAACAGCATCCCAGTATTCCTGTTGCTCCAACTTGATGGAGTTTTCCTTCATTTATATTTATTCTTGCTTCCTTTCATGTTGTATGGGTTTAATCACCATGAAAAGTGATGGACTGACAACTCTTAGAAATGATTGTCCTACTCCCAGCAAGGAGAAATCCCAACTGGTCCTAGGGCAAGGCCTAGGTCTCCTCCACACAACATAGCAATGGGAGCACATGCTCCACTTGCTCAATTAAACATGGCAGTGTAATTAAGCTCATTTCCTTGCAGTCTTTGATCTCCATAGGCTGGGGCTGAAGTATCTGAGACACATCCTCCTTGTAGAGGTAGTCCATACACCATAGCAGTCTTCTGCGTTCTCGTTACCCATTTCAGTGATCACCGCTAATTGTGGTGGGCAATCAACTTCCAAGCTGTGAAATAGCAGGAGTGTGCTGCTGGGTGCAATACTGTTCTCTTGGTTATTTTTCTGAGGATTAAAGGGTTGTGGGGGGAGGTTTGACACTGAAAGAACGCTGAAAATAAAGCAAATAATAATAATAATTTCAATATCTTTAAAGAAGGAAAGCATTTGCCAGGGGTTGGAGAGGAACACTGGTTTTGGGGGCAGGATAAAGAGGTAAGAGAGAGGTAGAGGCTTGGGTAGAGTCTACCAAGGCTTGGGACCCCGAGAGGCTGGAGGGACCTCCAACTTCATCATAAGATTCATCCTGGTTCCCCATATGATTTCCCCATGAAGGGGAAATCTCTCTTCTTTCTCGTGTTCTTTATTTGTGGGTAGGGGGCATTTTCCAAAGGAGGCAAATATCTCGGTAGGCCCGAAGCGATGCTGTGGCCGCTCCTGTTTTCGCACTGGGGCTGCGGCTGTGAAATCTCTTCTACCTTTGCTTGCCACTTCACACATTTATTTTCACTTCAATTTCTGAAGCAGTGACATTGTGCACTGTATTTTGAGTGCTAATGTTGATTGAAGTTCTCCCTGAAAGGATGTGCACTTGAACTGTCAAGAGAGTGAGTGATTGACAGCGGGTGGAAGTACTTTTTGTGTCAAGGCTTTGTCAAGTCATTGTTGTAAAAAACCTACTTTACTGAATACC
>NW_010160474.1:0-2963 GCF_000695765.1 Mesitornis unicolor | reverse complement strand
CCTGCTGGGTGTTCAATCAAAAGATACTCGCTGCCAGCACCCGTTTAGAATAATATTTAATACTTGAGAGTCCTTCCCTAATAGGCAAATGTAAGGTAAGTGAATAACGGTGCTGTGCACGGGGTTGGTCCGTTTGCAGGGCTCCTGTGCGCGTATTTGCAGCCCAGGATGAAGAGGGGAAACTCTTTTCATTCCTTTGTACGCTGATGCCGAGAGAATCTGAATGTGAGAGTTTGTTTAATACCGTGTCTTTTGTAACTGCTTATTCAGCACATGTTTCCCTAATGAAGATGTTTAATAACTCCCAGCTGTTGATTTTTTTCCCCCGTAGGAAATGTTTCCTTTTTTTTTTTTTGTAGGAAAACATGCTTTAAAATAAATTAAATAATTTTCTCATGATCTTAGAGATTTTAAATGGTCTACATATGTGTTTAATAACCAAAGCAGCTTACTGTTCTCAAAATCACTGTCACCATTGGAGAAAATGCTGCACCCTCTTTATTTAAATAATTTCTGCATCAATACTTTTGGGCTGTTTTTCCCCTTCTTATGTCAAAATGCTGTGTAAGTAGAAATCCCCTATTGAAAAGTGAACGAGGCCACACCGCTGGGCATGGGGAATTTGACTGAGGCCTTTTGTTACAGGTCATTGCCATCTGAGGCCAGGAGGTGGGATTGGGTACGGAGCGTGGGTTTAGCGCTGAGGAATGGCCCCATAAAGCAATTTACTGAGCCTTTGGAGTCATCATGTGCTTTACAAAAGAAATTCAGCTTCCACCGAGGTTGATTTTGGTTACAGAATAAATTTTAAGAAGAATATCTAATCCAATAGGAAGGCTAACAATTACCATGCTGTCCACTTTCAAGCCTTATAATATTTTTAGCACTTCTGCTTGACCACTGTAACAGAAGTCATTTCATTTCAGTCTGCTCGGACAGTGAAAGAAATGTAATTGTTTTATATGAAAAATAAATTGTTTAAGTTCCATCTCAGGTGGAAACTTGATTTAAAAGATTTGCTCTGTTAGAAAACCTGAGACGGCAGGGGTGGTTTGGGTGAAGAGTTTAGTAGTAATGTAAATGTTTGTTGAATATTGTTAGTTCTCTAGGAGTAAATCTAGGGGGAAAACTACAATGTTAAAAAAGCAAAAGGTATTGGGGTTTAATTACTTCAGAGAAACTAAAGCTGCAGAGAGGATCACTTGTAATACCCAGCTGCTCTCTTGGGGAGTTGACCAAACACCTTGTTTAATTTGGGACTGTTATCATACTGTATATAGAGAATTAATAGAGTTGGATCCAGTGAGGATCTTGTTGGTTCTGAATGAGCCGTATGTGTGTATTCTGTAGAAGGAAATGTCATAGGTGGTTGTTTTGGGGGGAAAACACCAATACTACAAGTGCGTGTCCTACGAATTTGAACTAAAATGCATCTCATCCATAAGGCACTCCCATGTAGTGCTGGAGTAACAGGGTTTCGAGCTGGGTTTGAACTGTTTAGGTAGTGGAAGGAGCAAATTTGGGAATAGCAGGCCAAAGTCTGCCCCAGTTCTCATCTTGAAAGGGTCCCAGTTGTATTTGCTGGGGCTGTGGGGTACAGCAAGATTTGTGTTTGCTCCAAGGCAAGTCATAGGAAGAATGAGATCGTTCATAAGCTCTAACATGGTTTTTTTTCTCTTGACTTCAGGTTGTGAAAGGCCTTACCTATTTATGGAGTCTAAAGATTTTACACAGAGGTGAGTAACAGATGTTTTCTGTTTTCCAGTGAAATACCATGTTGTTTTATTTTACCCACCCTTTCTGCAGAGACAGTAAAGGATGCAAACATCTGCTTTGATTCCAGTGGAGTAACGCAGGACGGATCTCACTCATTAGCCTTGCAGATTTTCTGATAAAATATTTTTACTGCTGTACTTTTATTGCCTTCCCTCCTCCCCGACAGAGCAAAAAAAAGGCTAAAGAGAGAACTGAATTTTACAGAGATTTAGACGCTTAAGGTTTCAAACAGGTGCCCAGTGGAAAAATCAACAAGGGAAACCAGACTGGTATTGAAAACAGAAGATAAGTAATTAATTTCCTTGTAGGCTTTAGAAATCTCGCATGATGGCCATAAGTGTTGCTTAGGCTCTCTCAAATTGTGGCCCACTGTCCTCTGACGTGGTCATGAGTAATTAAAGAAACTGTCAACCTGCTTGGACATAAGCCATTTTGGGGTTTTTGCTGTTTATTCTCCTTCCTGAAGCTAACCTCTATTTTTTTTTTAAACTTCTCATTTCTTTTTTGCCTTTTAACACCGTTATATTTTGTTAAGAATTTAATTTAAGTTAATTCAGATACGCTGGAACTTTCAGAAACTGTGGAAAACGCTGCTTAAAGAACAAAGAAACCCCCCGCACACCACCACTCCTCCCCAAAAAAAAAGAGAAAGAGAAACTCATTACATTTATAATGTTTGTAAAGTGTCTGAAAGGAACTGCTCCGGTTCCTAATGTTGCTAACAATACTGTTTAATTTAACCCATCTGCTCACTCAGCCCCAGTGCACAGTTGGAGCGTGCAGTAACCAGCATCATTTGTGATGGAAAGGGAAGTGTAAAGTAGAGAAACACGGAGGAAATGTTCAGTTGCAAAGCAAATAGGTGAGAGCGTTTCCTCTGGGGTTGTTTAGTGTTGGAGTAGCCGAAAGAGTGAGTGGGGGTTGAGTAAGGACCTGGCTTTGTTACCCATGATTAAGGGTGAGTGAAGTGCTAAGGCTGCTGGTGTTTGTGACCTGAGGTTGTTGTGGGATTAGAAGAACAGAAATAACCCAGAGTCCATGAGCAGCTGGGTGCAGACCCAGGTTACCAGGTAGGCTTCGTAGCTGATGCTGGTTTAGATGTGTCACCTACTCGCCCCAGTGCTGCCAGATGCAGAGGTTTATCGGCTCCATCCGCGCTCAGCAAGAGGATGAGCAGTGCAGGTGCC
>NW_010160473.1:406-1506 GCF_000695765.1 Mesitornis unicolor | reverse complement strand
CTAAAATGGGGCCTGAAATGGTCCAGATTTGAGAGTGAAATGGTCCGGATTTGGGACCGTGTGGCCCAAATCTCAACCATTTCCCCAATTTCCCCAATTTTTACCACAGATCTTAAGTGTTTGCCCCAAATCTTCACTGGTTTTGCCCCTGAACTTGACCATTTGACAAAGCTCAAACATTTCCCTAAGTTTTTGACCATTTTGGTCCCAAACCTGAACCATTTGTCTCAAACCTGGACCATTTGACCACAATCTCAACCATTTCAACAATTTCTGACCATTGTTGCAGGAAATCTTCTTTATTTTCCCTAAATCCTGACTGGTTTTGCCTCAAACATTCACTCTGTGGCCAATTTCATCCATTTCCCTGATTTTTGATCATTTTTGCCTCAAATCCTCACCATTTCCTCCAAAACCTCACTGGTTTTGCCCCTGAACTTCACCATTGACTGCAAACCTCAAACATTTGCCCCAAATCCCAACCACTTCCTCCACACCTCAACAAATTGCCCCAAATCCGGATCATTTTTGCCCTGATTCTTCACTCTTTGCCCCAGATCTTGCCTTTTGCTGACCCAAACCTCAACCATTCAACCCAAATCTGGCCCAGTTTTGCCCCAGATCTTCACTATTTCACTCCCAAACCTCGACCGTTTGACCCAAACCTTGAACATGTGAGGCCCAAACTTCAACCCCTTTTAGGCCCCAAACCAGAACCACTTTTAGACACAAACATCAAGAACTTTAAGGCTCAAAACCTCCACCCTTTTAGGCCCCAGACCTTGACTCCTTTGGGCCCAAATCTCAACTCTTTGAGGCCCAAACCTTGGACAATTTTAGGCCCCAATCCTTGTCCTTTTAGGTCCCAAACTTTGGCCATTTTAGGCCCAAACCTCAACCATTTCACCCCATCACCACCTTCCTCCTCGCCGCCCTCCCAGGTAAGCCCCAGTCCCTTGAAACCCAGGTTGGGAGTGTGGTTAATAGGGGGCAACTGGTTGAACTGGGAGACTCACTGGCGTCCTTCTTCTTCCTCCTCCAGGCTCGCGGGCGGCCATGACACTGGTGGAGGCTGGCGGCGGCCCCCAACCCCCCCGGGG
>NW_010160473.1:0-213 GCF_000695765.1 Mesitornis unicolor | reverse complement strand
AGGGGCGCTTCACCATCTCCAGGGACAACTCCCAGAGCACGGTGACGCTGCGGATGAGCGGCCTCAAGGCCGACGACACGGCCACCTACTACTGCGCCAAACGTGCTAGTACTGATGGTTATGCTGCTTGCATTTCCAGGGCCATTTGCCCCACATCTCAATGATTTTCTCCAAATCCTGACTGGTTTTCCCTCAAACCTTATCATTTGACCC
>NW_010160472.1:83593-86941 GCF_000695765.1 Mesitornis unicolor | reverse complement strand
ACCCGCGCTCACCTCCGCCGGGGTGGGGCGGAGGCGTGCGGGCAGGCAGCCAGCACCCCGGGCGGGCAGGCAGGGAGAGGAGGAGGGAGTCGGGGTTCCCGGTGGAGGAAGAGTTGGGGGAAAGCTTCCGTCCCAAAGGAGGGAGAACAGCGATTGCTCTAGCTGGGCCGTAGATACGAGGTTGGGTTTTATGTTGGGGGTTTCTTTTAATTTATTTTTTTTTCCTGAGATTTTTCTGTTGTTTTGGGGAGAAGCAAAAATGCCTCTGGTGCTTATTTTTACCCGACATGTGGAAAGGCAGCAGTCCGTGTTTTTCTATTGTTTCTGCTTTGGATTTTGATGATGGAAAATTTCCCGAAACAAAAAAAATAATAAATAAACCTCCGACCAGCAAAGACTCAAGCAGACTATTTTGAGCAGAAAGTGTAATAAGAAGTTTTAATCAGTTTTCTGTTTATGAAGCTTTGCATAGGAAAAATAACTGTCTCTTATAAAAACCCTCCAAACCTATTTGAAAATGCAGAGCTGTGATTCACAGACATTTTTCGCTGTCTACAAACATTTGCACTGGGTCTGCTCTCAGCTTCCAGCAGCGGTGGCGCAGCAGTCGTCTCTCCCAGCTCTTCCCTGGGCTGGTGGTAGCCTTTTCAAAACCATGTTCAGCGATCAGGACACGCTGGTCATTTAAAAGAGTGTCTCTCCAAAAGAACTTTTTTGGTTGGTTGTGTCACTACCCTTTCAACAAGGTGCCCGTACCATTCCTCTTGTGGGCTTTGGAGGGTAGCATGCTTTCTCTTTATAATTTTTGGTGGGTTTTATTAAGTCTTGATCCTTAAGATGAGAGCAGGATTTTGCTTCCACGTGACTCTGCATTGATGCTACATGGAGAGAATTTTCAAGTGCATACACATGCTTCAATTTAAATATTTCCACTATTTGGGTTTGGGGATGTTTCTACAAATATTTCTAGTAGATCTGCATCTTGGGTTGTCATCACATCTTCATGGATATAATAACACTGCACATATTTCTTGTAAGCACACCGGGAAAGATGTGAAGTTCCTGCCTGGTGAGACCGCATTTGGAACATTGTGTTCTGTTCTGGGCCCCTCAGTTCAAGGACAGGGAATTGCTTGAAAGAGTCCAGCGCAGAGCCACAAAGATGATCGAGGGAGTGGAGCATCTCCCTTATGAGGAGCGGCTGAGGGAGCTGGTTCTCTTTAGCTTGGAGAAGAGGAGACTGAGGGGTGACCTCATTCATGTTAGTAAATTTGTAAAGGGCGAATGTCTGGAGGAAGGAGCCAGGCTCTTCTCAGTAATAACCAATGACAGGACAAGGGGAAATGGGAGCAAGCTGGAGCATAGGAGGTTCAATCTGAACATGAGGAAAAACTTTTTTACTGTGAGGGTGACAGAGCACTGGACCAGGCTGCCCAGAGAGGTTGTGGAGTCTCCTTCTCTGGAGACATTCAAAACCCGCCTGGATGCGTTCCTGTGTGACCCAGTCTAGGTGATCGTGCTCTGGCAGGGGGTTGGACTGGATGATCTTTCGAGATTCCTTCCAACTCCTAACATTCTGTGATTCTGGACGCTGAAGGTTGTTGCTTCTAGTTCTGACCTGCATCTATGCCTTTTTATGCTCTTTTAGATGGGAAGAGGTGCTGAGCAGCCTGTGAGAAAGACCTTAAACAAAACATGAAATTAGGTATGATTAGGAAGAAATTGCAAATGTTAGGTGAATCGTCACGTACACACATGCACCTTCACCTTAAGAAACTGAAAAAAACAACACTGGAGAAATATCTCCGGGAGAAGGGAATGGTGCTGTTGACCAGTTCTCCTGTGATCTACTGTATGAGATTTGTTTACAACTAAGCATTTTTCGCTATGACTTTCAAGAGTGTCAGCAAACAACATACAAGCGGGCGAAAGGGATGTTTTCCAGGTAGATTGTTATAAATATTTAACCAATTTATTCCTGTAAATATCCCAAGAAGTACTGTGCTCAGAATACCGTTGCTTCCTTTTTTCGTGAAGCCTGTAAACACAATAGGAGCTGTAAAACTCATGGAAGATCTTTTCTCAAAATCCAGGCGTCTCAGGGACTCATAGGAAGGAAGGAGAGTGATCTGGGGAACTATTGAAACTATATGACCTGGGAAATTATTGTTAGAAGGAGAAAAGCCTTTTTCAAGTAGTTAATGGTTTACTGAAAACAAGTACTTGATAAGTCATTGAGTCGGTATTGTTTACCGCTCCAGGTGTTCAGCAGAGTTGGAGGCCAGAACATCAAACATCACCTCTCCTGTTGAAAGGGAGCTTGCCCATTAGTTTCTCAGAACCAACTAATACTTTTTATACACTTGCTATATAATTTCCTGTTAGAAAGTTTACATTAGTGAATGAAAAATCACCCTTTTATAGAGGAGAAATTAATGGCCACAATTAAAAGATTTCTGGATGTTCAGAATGTGCATAACAAGGCATAAAATGTTTACGCTCAGTATTGGCGTGGTATTTCACTTGCTGGCTGTGACAGAGCTTTTGTAGCCAGAAAGAGCATTGACATTTTTTAATATTTTTCCTAATTCACTTTTGTAATTTAGTTATGAAGGCACCAAAGAGAGTGCATTTCTGCTGCTTCCAAATAACGTTCATGACATTTTCAGAGTAATTTTTGCACAGAGTGATAAGGCAGTTTGTCCAGGGAGAGCATCAAATACATTTTTAAGAGTGATTTGTCACATCAAAAATGGAACTCTCTGGGAAGGTGAGGTGGTGGCAAAAAGAGAAAATCAAATCTCTATATTGCTGGAATTGCAGAAACGCATAGAATTTGACCAAGGCTGTCTCCAACAGGGAAGATTACAATGGTCATTTAAGAAAAAAAAAGGGGAAATTAGCCTCAAATCCAGCCATAAAATAGGGCTAAAATTGTACAAATGCCCCTCTATGTAACGTAGCAGCCTAGTTGCTCTTTGAGCTATATTGAAAGAACAAGATGCCTCGTTTCCCCAGAAAATTGATTAGGAAGATATTATGGAGTGATGCAAAATTGTACCAGCTGAGGGCATGACTTTGCGCGGTTGTAAGATGCCTCTGCTGTGACGGTTCCTTGCTCTTGGTGCCCACCCAAATCGCTCCCTAACTTAGTTGTGTTGTGTGTAATCCTAAATAATTGGTGTTTCAGTCAATCTATCCTTTGCACATTGC
Source organism: Mesitornis unicolor (assembly GCF_000695765.1). Taxonomy (NCBI): domain Eukaryota; kingdom Metazoa; phylum Chordata; class Aves; order Mesitornithiformes; family Mesitornithidae; genus Mesitornis; species Mesitornis unicolor. The sequence goes on along the minus strand of NW_010160472.1, from coordinate 83,728 downwards.
TGGAGAAAGGTAGAAATTCTAATTCAGTAAAACATGTGAGCACATCCTTACATTTATGCTTTATTTTTGCCAAAGAGGTAATTAAAGTATCCCAGGAAAGGAGTGAGATGCCCTTTTGGTGCTAGCACTGAGTTG
>NW_010160472.1:45949-83562 GCF_000695765.1 Mesitornis unicolor | reverse complement strand
CCTACACCATGCAGCTGCACACGCGCAGGATCTTACACATATCCTCTTAATGAGGACAAAAGGAGAAAACAGACCTACATGCCTTTTGGTTATGTAAGTTTTCCAAGAATTATGCCTTTTTGACCCAAACCAGGAAGAGAGTGTTTCTGAGGTTCCTTAATTTCCTCCTCTCCTTGATCTGATCTTCAGCTACCACTGCCCTTTCCACTGTCATTTCACCTGGAGAAGTCCAGTGTCTCAGTGGGCTCCTTAAATTTAATCCAGACTATAAAATCAGACTCGTTGAGAACAGAAACAACTCTGTCTGACCAGTTAAAAGTAATCAATGCAGCTTTCAGTATCATGTATTTGAAATAAACTCTTTGTGGTCAGAGTAAAACAACTCTGTCCATGCAAACTCTTTCTTGAGAAAAAAAACAAAGTATGTCTGGATTCAGCACATTCTTTAACTATGTACATATATTTAAGCATGTGAATAGTCTCAATGAGACTGCTGGTGTGATTAAAGTTATGCGTGTACTTAAGTACTTTGTTGAAGTTGGTCCATAGCAAATAAATCTGAACTGATAGTCAACAAGCAGAAAAACAAGCTAATTTGGAGTGGGGTTAATTTATATCCTGCAGTGTATTTGCCTAACTGTAAAATGAACATTTCAAGAGGCTGTTTTTTTTTTAAATAAAGCTGCTGTCTGAAGTTCAGGGGAAGCAAACAAACATCAGGTTAGAATATAAGTTAAGTGCATTCTTTAAGCTCTTTCTTCTCGGTTTTGTTATTCTCTTAGTTAATATTTATTTCTTGGAGACTGAAGAGTGATAATTTCTGGTTGTTTCTCCTCCAGCTTTTCTAGATCTTCCCTTATTATTTGCTGTTCATTGAGTATGAGTGGCATGCTGTGTTATATATAAAGAAAAATGCAATCTCCGTCTTAAAACGGTTGAAATCTAAAAGACTGATATTCCAAGATGTGAAATATGTTGAATTTTTATTCCACACAGCAGATCCTGGATGCTCCCAGACACCTGCAGATTTCAAGACTCAGTTCGATGGAAGAAATCCAAATTATCTCAAACAAACAAACAAAACCCCCAACCAACCAAAAATTTGACCAAGTTCCTCCCCCTTCTTCCTGAGCTGGCCATATATGTTAACTCACATTAATTGGGGAACTAGCCTTGAATAAGGAACTGGGGTGATCTCATACTCTTATTTTTGTTGTCAGTACCAGTGGTAATACCTGGTAACTCTCCCAGGTCATGGCTCCAGCCTAAGCACAGCATGAATATATTCAGGGATAGTTACAGTTCTGGCAGGCAAGATATTCCTTACTCATAAGTGTGGCTCATCTGTTTAATGCACAGAAACGGGAATCAGGTAAGCCTGTTTGTTAATCAATAAATAGCTTTTTTCCTCTGTTTTTCCTTCATTAATAGAAAGTCATCTCCTTCCTTCAGAGAGAGCTTGGTTCATTCAAGTTAGAGGAATATGCTGAAATCTCTGTAAGGGGTTGTTACAAAGGAGTGAAAAATCACTAGCGAACCTCACCCCTGTGCATTAGCCATAAGATTATAAGATCCGGATGAATACCTATGATCCAAGTTTTAAAGTTTCCACTGGCCTGTTTAAATCAATAGTTATCTGGCATGGTCAGTTGCAAACCATAATTCTTAAAGTATTTTTCTTAAAGTTCATTGCACAAGAGTCTTGGATTTTATTAGGAAAAAAGTAAGTTTATAGTTGTCATGGTTACAAAGAAAAGCAAGAAAGGCGTGAACCTTGACAGTTCTAAAGCCAAAATGCAAATAAAAGGGAATCTAAATGTCATATGATTTAGAGGAATAAGTTACCAATATTAGTCCTTAGATATTTAATTTGAATGACAACAAAATGCTTTGCATATTAAGTTGTATGCAAGTAGTTTGCATCATATTTTGGCCAGATCCTAGTGAGAAATACATCGGTATAAATCTCCAGCAATTTAGAAGAAAGAAACTTACTATAGCTCTGATAAAGTATAGGCAGATATTGGCTAAAACAAATAAATGTCCCTATGGGAATTCCCATCTTTCTTCCCAGAAGAAGCTAAATGGTGACAGTACCCCTATGCCAACTAAGGACTGAGAAACCATCTGAAGATGAAGCTACCTAAAATGGGTCTTCTGTTGAAGAGCTGGTTTAGTAAAGAAAAAAACCTCAGACCTTAAAAAAATTCCAGTGACAGAGACAAAAATAGTTTACTTAACTAGGAGAAAATGACAGGAAAATTATTTTAATTTGGAAATCTGGAAGCGTGCACTTTGAAAAGGTATGATATTTAATGTAGGAGTTAATTTGCTTGATGTCTGGAAATCTGTGCCCTTCACTGATCAAGGACATTCAGACAAGAATATTTTTTTATATTGTACAGAAAGGTTATGAATTCTTTACAATTTCAATGTTTGTTTGTTTGATTCTGGAAAATGGTGATATCCTTTTCCCCATAGTGGAATCTCCCCTCTCTCCCCAGGTGTTGTACAAAGATTTAAGATACTATGAAGCTACATGAAGCTCACAAGCCACCAATATTTGAAGGGGCTATATTGGCACTATTGCTTACATTTATTATGATTATAATTTCCAGTGTAGGATACGGCTTTATGAGCAATATATTGAAATACATTTAAATACATTTATAACTATATTCATTTTCAGTTTATAAATCATAGTTTTGTTATTCTTTGGTAAAGCTGGCAAAAATATGTCAAAAGTCATACCTACTTTTTTATTATGCACAGATTTCCATTATGCACATAAAAAGAAATACTAAACCCTTTTCATATTTTGCCCTTGTCAATAAATTCTAAACCTTCTATTTTTCCTACTGTGAAGTACTTTATAAAAAATGATGGGAATTACCTGTCCCCTGAAGCACTAGAATGAAGCCTAATGTACTTTCAAATACAAAGAGTGCAAAATTTCAACAACACTTCAGTAATTCTGGAGCTTAAGCTCCATTTTCATAAGTAAGTTAGGGCCAGATTTCCAAAGCTTTTGGAAAATGCAAATAGATGCCTAGGGGGCTTTCAAAAGCACACATCAAAATGGAGAAGAAAAAACCCAGAACAAAGTATTGCTGTTGAGGTTTCTGCATTAAGAAGTTTGCATGGGAAAAAAGAAGAGTTTTTTACTTCTGATGGATTTTTGGAAAAGCTTGGGAATAAACACTGAAACACCACTATACAACAGATCTTCAAAGCTGTGTAATAGATGTTTTAGGTCATCCTAGCAAATCTGTTGCAGCAAAAATTGATGCTGTGCTTTGCTTTGTGAGGTCTGTATCTATTATGAATTCAGCAGATTAATTTCTTTGTTGAAAACAGTTTCCCTGTTGTTTCGTAAAGTCTTTTTCTCAGTCTCATTCTTTGTTTTTGTAGTCCATCAGTTGGGAAACACGAGAGGGCCAGATAGGCGCTTTCAACAAAGATCTAATTTCCTGATCCTTATGACCTGAGCGTGCCAAGCTTCCCCACAGAGAAACAAATTGAATGACTATTTTAGGATAATTGGGTAGTCTGATGCCTTACAAGTTATTGGAAATCAGAGCTGTGAAAAGCACTTTCCTGGCTTTACCTGTAGTTGCCTCTCATCAAGCACTTTGTTTTTGAGAGGTTTCATTTTCTGTCTACTTCAGACACCAGTGAAAAAAAGCAAAGAGAATAGCAAAGAGCAAGTTTGTGAGAAGGTTTCAGATATGTACATTATAGATAGTTTTTTATTTGGATTAAAGTTTCCTTCCTGTTGCTTTTGTGTTGCTTTTCTTGTCCCTTCCTTTAACATGGTGTCTTTTTAAGTCCAAAATCTTCAAAAGACTTGCATGCCTGTGTGAGGCTCCAGCCCCAAGCACATATGTGTTTACAGATGGAAACACACCCTCATTGGATTAGGGTTTTCTGTGTTAAACTTTATAAGAGCATGTATCTTAGCTTCTTATACCTATTGGAAGTACCTAGTTTACTGGTGAGTCAAGGTGGGAGTTTCTCACTATTGGTTCGTGCCTCATGGTTTTTTCCCCAGCAGCACCATAATTCCTTGTCCTCCTTGGGGCACCCCATGCTGGGAGCATCTGATCAGTCATGCAGTAGCACATGGAGTCACAACCTAGGGGAAGCTGTGCCAGGACAGGGTGATGCCCTGCAGGGTCCTTGAGATGCTTCACGGGGAGGTTTCCCAGTGTGACCCTCCCTCTTAATGCCATGTGCAGGATGGCCAGGTGGCCTGGCACAGCCGCCTGGTTGTACCTTCACATAACCTGTGTCTGGACTGATGTTTCCTGTCCCAGGAGAAAGTAGAGAGCTCTGCTGATAGCTATCAGATGGGCAGCCAGGCATAAAGAAGCATAAATCTGTTTCAGCAACTTTCATTTGAGCAGACCTGATGATCTTGGAGGCTATAAATTAAATAAAGCCTTCACACTGCTTTGGGGTTCATAGTAGTTTTATGCATGAGAACTACATGCAGGAGTTGAGTGGGCCACTTCTAAGAAGAGGGCACAGATCTGGGTTTCTCTTGGATCAAGTGTTTGAAAATACCATTTGACTAGTTAAAACTCACTCAGCTGGTCAGTAGCAGAGTTCAGCAACTGAGCTTCAGGCTCTGAAATGGTGTGCTCTCAGCACCAGGCAGCACTGGGCTGCTCCATCATCAGAGTAACTCTACAGCCAAGGTTACAACCACAGCTTCAACCAAAGGCAAACGCCTGACAAAGCTCTGCCTGGCTCTTCAGAGGTGCCTCTTAATAAGCAGACTGACACCTCTTCCCACACACTGTTTTCTGCACAGCCAACACTCAGCCTTACTGGCGCATGAGAAAGGTACATTTTCCAGCATCCTGATATAAGGGAGAAAACCTTACCCAGGCTACCTGGAGATTAGGGTATGAGGGTATGGACATGCTCATGGGAGAGACTGAAGCACAGCAGAGAGACACCCAAGCTGTTATAGAATAGCTGATAAATAATAGCTGTTATCAGTGGTGTTGTAAAGTCAGGTCTGACCAGCGATCAGGGCAAGCTAATTACCTTTCTGGGAAATAAGCTGAACACCACGTACCCTTTTCTATACTAAGAAAGTATTTCAGAGCAGTTATTTAAAACAGCAGCTTTATTGCTGAATAGCAAGCCCATTCTGGCCCAGCCAGTTCCCTTTTTGTGGCTCCACGAAGCCACATCATTTCATAACTGGGAAGAATTGGTGAGCTGCACAGAGCTATCAGAAGGAAGGTAGTTTCTACTTATTTTCTATCATGATGGTGGTTGTCTAAATGCTCATTAGAGTCCCTTTGTGGTAAAGACCATACACCCCTATTGCAAAGAGGTAGGACTTCATTTTACGGAGTACGGAGGTCCTCTTGGTTATTTCTAGAAGAAATAAGAACAGACTCATGCTAGGAAGGAACACTCTGAGATCATGTGCTGATGGTTAAAGGCAAGTGGCACTTTTTCCTGACTCTCTATGAGAGAGCTCAGACCTATGACAATTTTATTTTTTTCCAAGAGAAATTATCATACTTATATGTGAAAATATAACCACAAAAACTCTGAAAATGCTCATGCACATAACTATAGTGCCTGGAGAAAGGTAATTTTAATTTTGGATCCAGGGCCATATTCCCAGCATTGCTTCAAAAAGACCTACAGTGATTTATACTAAATGAGGATCTGGTCTATAATTTTCTATACCAAGTAAAAATGAGCACTGGTTTCAATTCTTTTCCCCACTGTTCCTGTTGCCTGAAACACAACTCTCCAGTGAACAGCATGATGAATATTGCAATGTCCTGAACATGATGGATTTTAATTTCTTATTAGAGGAAGCAGAGGAAGAGAGAAAGCAATAGCTTTAGAGAGAATGGCTCTGTTTGGTTTTTTAAGTTCCTACATTTGCCTGGTAGTCTGCTACATAAGTGAATTTCCTTGAAATCCGTTTATGGATGTACCTTTTTTTAAATTATATCTTTTCTGTCAGACAACCCACCAGTATATTTCCACAAGAGAGAATAAAAGGGATGTAAAAGCAGAAAGAGATCTGTTATGCTAAAGGGAAGGAACAAAATTAGTATTAAGTATAGGTGGTCCAAAACCAGCAAAATAGTTTTGTTAAATTATTGATGTTTATCTAAAGAACTCAGCTGTAAAAAGGAATCTGTTATATATGACACAGCAGAAATTCAGAGTAGAAATTTCTGACACAAAGACATAATTTTATTTATGCACTACAACTTTCTATTAAAATGTAAGCACTGGAAGTGTAAGTAATGCAAGCACTCTGACAGTAATGGGTCAATACTAGATATATGCTTCTTCATTGCTGCAAAATCACAGCTCCAAGCTGCTTTCAAGGGTCTGGTCAGTAAGTAAAGGCAAACAATGTGCCAAGCAGGAAAGCAGCAAACACGCAGTAAATTGATTTATGCCAATTTCTATTCTTTCAAGCAATAACAAGTAACCTCTAAGCTCTCTGTTTTTCTGACCTATCTGTGGTTTCTTCTGTTGTTTGTTTGCTTTTTGTGTCACTCAGTTTGAGTCATGCCTACATAAAATGATGGAATGATCTTTTGTTCTTGGTCACTTTTAATTTGATTTCTACAAACAGTACTTAACAGACGGCAGTTATAAGGATTGTAATACTAAGGAAAGGTAAAAAACAGAGGGTCTTGTATAAGATTGGCTTTTCTTTAGGTGCTGTAGCAGAAAAGGATTTCCTAACTAAGTAGCCTGCCTTTCCACTGAAGAGAGAAACAAAGGGAGAGTCAAGCTGCTGTAAGATAATAATACTGTTTATCTGTGCTGTACAAACACTGCTTGTAAAGTAATGATAAGCCCTTTGCACTTAGATAACACAGCTGATCCAGGCATCTCCCTGAGAGGCTGTGCAGATCTCCCGATTCAAAAGAGGCTCTTGCCTAGATTCAGTTGGGAAATGGTTTTCCAGATGGTCCAGTGAATATTTTAGAATTGTCAACAAATTTCCTCTCCTCCAGTCTAGTGAAACATACAACATGTGAATACTGGAGTGTGCTTCCTCATTCCTCGGGAAAGGACAAGAGGAAGGCAGATTAAAACTCCTTGTACTTTTTGTTTCAGGGCATGAATGACAGCCGGGCTCTTTTTGACTCTGCCTATTGTCTGTCTGCAGAGGAGCAGCCAGATCCTCTCACCTCAGCTGCCCTTCATGTCCCTGCCAAGCAAGGGGGCTGGCTCACATTACCAAGAGAGGCATCAAGGCACCAATGCCCCATTTTCCTTCTGTGCTTTGAGTGAAGATGGTTTAACCTTGCCCTGAATCACCACCATTCAGCTTCCTCCTCTCCTTGGGTTTCTCCTGTGATTTTAAGCATGCCACATCTGAGAAGCATGCTTGACAGAAGTTGTGTTGAAACATACATTTTTAAATTGACTGAGAGGTATTTTCTGACATATCTCCCCCCAGTCTTTCCTGTTGATCAATACCTTCTTGGCTGTCTCTAATTATAGGAGCTTGGGGTCTGCTCCATCTCAGCTTCCACTTTGGGCAAGCAAGGCTATAAAATGGCAGACAACAAGAATAGGGCCTTGTTACTTGGAACACATATAGTGAGACAGGGTGCCTATAAAGAAATTTGCTTTAAATAGAGTTTTGTTTCTTAATAGTGAGAGGGTTATGAAGATGATCTTGTTTGTTATTTGCCAGTTATGCCCAGCTGTGAAAATATGTTTTGTTTTCTGAAGGCTTTCCTTTCATCCAAAGGCACTCTTCTGAAAACAATGTTCCCATCCCTGTTTCACACCAAACTGTTGGGGAATGTTTGGCAAAGTCATACACCTATTTATGCCTAGCACTGTGTGAATATTTCATCTTTCACAAGTTGTGCCAAAGAGACTCACCATGAAAACAAGTCTATCTAAATAATTTTGGGACAAACGAGAGGTGTTTTTCTCTCTTCCAGTATTAAATTTTTGTAAACTTCAAAGGAATAATAACCTTGAAAAAAATTACAAAACCAAACATTGCTTTGAAAAATCAATGCTTTATTTCAGAAATGCTACAATGAAACATCTGGGATGGTTTTGATTTTTTTTATTCTTTGGGGATTTTTAATGTTTTTCCCCCCCTCAGCACAAGCAATTTGTAGATACCCACAAGACCCAGCATCTTCAGGATTAGCCTGGCATGTCTTCCATGAGAAAGAACATAAAGAGCTCTCAGAAGAATCTCATTTCATGGTGTAGTGCTGTGTGCCTCTACTGACAGATGCCAGGTTTCATATCTGAGAAAGTATTTCTTTTAAAGCTGTTTTCTCACATTCAGTATTCGCTTTCCAAGTGGGTGAAAGTGTGCTGCTGTTGACCATCCCATGGGACATGCCTGTACAGAAAGACTACAACCCAGGAGCATGCCTCAGAGCAGGGCTGTTGTCCCTGTGAAGCCTTGGTAGATGCCCTGTGGTTCATTGCCCCAGGGATTTCCCTGATCCATGGCCCCTTGGACCAGGTATGGCCTGCCTGGGGATCGTACATGGGGACAAACAGCTATGTCTGGCATGGCCTCAAAGAAGAAGAGAGGCCAGGGACCTATGGTGTAAATGCGCAAGAGAGAAGCCAAGTGTCTGAGGGATGTGCAGTAGTAGCCTGTTCTGTGCGCCCCATGTTCAACATATGACGCTTGATAGACCCTGTTATCTGAGGACTAAGACAGTGTACGATTATCACATTGGCCTTCAGGAAACGAAGGGGCCAATTTCACCTTCTCTACTCTTTCTTCAGGGTTTGGCAGTAGTTTCAGAGCCCAAGCACGCGATTATTTGTTTTGTTACATGGCAGACTAATGCAGGGCATCAGCTGGGATGTCAAGGAAATGTTTTTCACTGTCATGAAAATTCCTAGAGTGTCAGCAAAACCCTGTGCTTTCTGCTGAGTGAATTTATAGATTTCCATCTTCCTAATTTGTGTAGACACAGAAATCCCCCAGACCAGCACTGGTTTTCAAAGCTGTTGAGAGAAAATACCTGCTTTTCTCTGGTACTGGCAAAGCCTGCTGGTAGAACCAGGTAGCCTTCGTGCCTGCCTTGTGTGTGCACCATTTGTGACCTTACCTCCACGTAACAGAGAAATCCCTCTGTGTAACAGCTATTGCACAGGAAACTAGCGCGAGTGTCAGACAGCTCCGGCCAAATGATTTCTGACTAGAGTCCCCAAAGAAAACTCTACACATCTGTAATATATTTATGGCTCTGCTTACTCATGATTTTTCCTCCCTGTGGTCTCCTTTAATGAAGAGTATGAAAAATTAAACTCCTTCACAGACTCCAGCAAACTAAAGAGACCTAAAAAATGAACGATATGTTCCTCAAACACCATTATATGAGTTACTGGTTGACAAATTTACATTGATACACGGAATGGGATCTGTTACAAGTCCCTGCAACCTGTAATGTGTTCAGGGCCAAACAGTGCCAGAAGCAAGACCCACGTGAGTCCCACACTGCAACTGAGGTCAGTTTTATGGCCCTTGAATGGGCAGTGCTGTTTTTGCAGCAGTAAGAATGGCTAAGTGAATTTACAGTACATAACTCCAAAATTATGATTTTTAACTATGTAGCAGCAAAATAGCCCAGAGAGGAGATGCGAACCCAAACACCCCTTATGGTGTATGAAGCAATGAAAGGGAAGTTTGGAACTGTTGTTCTCTATGCTGTATCTTTAAAAAATGTAAAGCTCCTATAAGCTGGAGGCAGACTGTTCAGTCATTTCAAGGTGGATATTACTGTAATACTCTGTGCAATTTACATAAGACATATCTTTGGTTAAATTCTTTTAAAAGGATACCATCAATTTAAAGATTACATTTTCCTGGGTCATTAGTTAGGCACATACTAATTTATTAAAAGGTAACGTATTATATCTAGGAAGAGATAATATCTGCCAGAAATTCCAGGAAGGTTTTAGAGGTCTTGCTGTGATGAGTCAAGCTGATAACGGCATACGGTGAGACAGCTGCATTAATAAAGCTGCCTGTTCATCACGGAAAAGGGGTGCAGTGCGGCGGCAATAATAATTCGGGAAGGTAGCATGGTGAGACACAGCAGTGGAGCCTGCCCAGAAAAAAGGAAATGCATCAAACCTTATTTACTGGGTAGCACTGCAACACATCACAAAGCAGCCGCTAACTTGACTTAGCATGCGCCAAATGCTGTCCAGCCATGTGCAAATAAAAAGCTCCTGTACAGAAGAGCTTTCACAGTTGCAAAGTGCAAAAAGCCAGTGTGGATGCCCCATCAAGTAGCTAGCATGTCAGGAGGCTCAAAGAAGGCTTGCAGTGTAAATAACCCTTTCCTAAGTTATCTCTTGGTAGATGTTTGCAGCTGAAACAACCCCACGGGAATACAAAGGTGCCCAAATCACAGTGGTTCAGGTGGAGGAAGTGTGGCCCATGTGACATCAGCAAAGAAAACGTGTGAGCAGCACTTTCAGTAGTCAAATCTATACTCGAACAAACTCCATCAGCAAAAGGACGAGCCACTGAAGCTGATAACTTGGCTGGGGAGCGAGATGTTTCAGTCCAACAAGGACTGGAGGAGGAACATGCTGGAAAGCAGCAGCGTCAGGGAAGAGGCAAGGTGACAGCTGTGAACTGGAGGAAGGCTGGTCCCTTGCTCAGTGCACTGGGGCCATCCCTGCAGGTCCACTGGTTTGGCTGAGAAACTCTCAAAGAAGAGCTGTTAAGCAGAAAGAGGAGGGGGGAAAAAATCCCAGTTGGAATCAATGCTGAATTGCTAAGGTTGCTGCAGCAATACGAGAATGACCTTGATAGAGACAACCGTGATGGAAAACCTATGGCTAAGATTGAGGAGGAAAGAGGAAAGGCTGATGATACTGGAAGTTGGTCTCAGCTTGAACTTGGCCTCTGTGTCAGCAAGATTGTGTAAGCGGGGAGGTTCCAGCCAGTGACTTGCTCTGAGGCTGGGCTGGAAGCCGGAGGCTGGCAGGGACAGTATTGCTGTGACGGCCGAGTTTCTCTTACAGCTGGGTAATCTGTACAACAATTTCCCATATGTGAATGCCAAACTAGGCTAGAGGGAGAGGGCTGATATAAGGAATATGAAGAAAACACACTTTATGCTGAAATTATTTTTTTAATTATTGCAACTCCAAGCCAGTCCTAAGAATTTAAAAATAACAACCTGAAAGTTCAGCAAAAAGTGTCCTGATGTCCTGATACATCAGCATCTGATGTCCACTGTTTTGAGACCACAGATCACTTCCAGATTTCTGGCTCCTAACAGCCACCATCAGCACAAACCTTTTCCCTAAACGTTCTCTGATTTTAACCCCTGAGAGGGTCTGGGAAGCTCAAATATTATCTGCTTTTCCCTAACTGCAGGCAGCCCTCACTGAGATCTGAGAGCTGGAATGCCACAGAGCAGGAAAGGCATGTCCCAGAGGCCAAAGCAAAGATATTTTTCTGCAAGACACAGTCTAGGCTCCATCATCCCATGAGTAACACACAGCCTCCTCCTGCCTTGCCTAGGAGCCGGAGGATTTGGGCAGCCAGCCAGCGGCAACCCAGCCACCGATCCTGACTCAGAGCAGGAGCAACCTTGCCCTTCCTGCGGATGTTTCCTTGAAAGGAGTGATTTGGCCTTAGTTTCAGGAGCCGAAAAGGAACACTAAGAAATCATTTGTTTTAGCAATTCAGGAATTGCTTGCTTTCTTTTTGCACAAGTTCAGCTGTTGTTTTATTTTTTGTGTGTGTTTGAGGGTGGTTTTTTTTGGTTGGTTGTTTTTGGGTGGTTTTTTTAGGATAACCCTGATTGTTTCACATGCTCATCTTCTGAAATTTAACAAATTTTAATGTAAGAAGGACACATGGAAAATTTAATACATACAGTCTTGGAATTGTAAGACAGCTTTCAGAGGAACTGAATATGTTTTTTTTCAATGTCATTGTCAAGACATTTTTGGGATTTTCACAGAATCACAGAATCACAGAACGTTAGGGATTGGAAGGGACCTCAAAAGATCATCTAGTCCAATCCCCCTGCTGGAGCAGGAACACCTCGATGAGGTTACACAGTTTTGAAACTAAAATATCTTCTCCTAATTTCTTTAAAAATAAATGCCTTCACTGTGAGGGTTTGACCTGAGCAGAGAATCTGAATTGTGTTTTAGGCTCTGAGTTGAGATGGATTTGTGGCTGAAACAAGGAACTTCAGCTTCACCTCCTCCCTAGTTTTCCCATGTGTGAATTATTGTTTTCCTTCCAGCAGAGCTTTATAAGCATCCAAGCAAAAAGGCCTTGGAGAAGTATGCTGTTATACAACTGCTAATCATTACTATTCTTCTATTGTATTTGGTGACAATACAGAAAAAAGAAAGTCCCAGCCAGATGCCTTAAAATCTGAGGAAATGTCTGCAAGGCATCTTTGTGGTAACACATGGGTGCAGATTCCATTCATCATTTTCTTGACAGTTTAACTAACTACTCCCAAGCCAAAAAAGATCGCTGAAATCCCTTCCAGAAATATTAGCTGAGGACAGGAGCAAGTCACTAAGAGCTCAGGCCGCCTGTATAATTGGAAATGCCAAGGCTCGCAGACTATCAGGAAGAGGTCTGCAGAAGGTAATAAAAAAATGCCAGCTTGCTATGCATAGGCTTAAATTCTATACACAGGGATTTAGACCTCCACTGGAAAAAAAAAAAGAAAATAAAATAAAAGAAAAAAAGTTTAGAGTTCTGCACATTGTACACAGTTGGAACCACTCATCCAGAAACTCTGGTTTGAACTTTCCAAAGTACCTGTGGGATTTAGAACAAATCCCAGTTAACTTCAGTAGAACTGGGGCCCTCACGTCACTTAAATAATTGAAAGCTCTGGTCAGAATCAGCAGAAACATGTTTTTCAACCTTTTACAATTTGCAGCACCTTAATTTTTTTTTCCAGTGGAAGTGTCAGTTCCTATATAGTGATTTAAAACTGCAGAACGTAGGATTGCTTTTCTTAGTTACCCTTCGCAGACCCCTTAAAGACACTTTGAACATACAGATTGCAGGTTAAAAACTGTAACTTTGACATATCTCAAAATATTTATTGTTTTCTCAAGAGCCTTTTGGCCTAGCAGCATTCAAACGCTACACAAAAGGCAGTGTCCAATACTTGGGTTCAGGAAAAGCTGTAAAAAATTAACTTTAAATGTTTTGTTTTGTTTTGTTTTAAATTTGAAAGCAAATTTCACGGTTTTTGAGCTCTAGCTTACAATTTTTTGAATGTTAGATGTTGGTGATGAAGCATTCCTGAGTTTTTGCTGATACTACATGCCTTATGTTGGTCCTCTATGCATTATAAACCAAAGATTAAAAACATATTTATACATTGAAATGTTGTTGAATACTTTTCCTGCTGAGTACCTTAGAAAACCTGGGGAAGCAGTTTGTCCAGGATTCTCAAAATATAACATTATAGAATTATATAGTGACATATGCGAACTTCAGATCCAGATTTGTGCTGGCTTCTGGGACAGATTTTGTTCTAGCAAATTGGAACTCACCTCTACTCTCTATTAAAGCCTGCAAGAATGACAACCTGAGGAGACCTGAAAGCGCCAGGAACACGCCATCAAACACAGCTTTAAAGGTTGTAATACTCTTGGTACCAGAAAGAAGAATGGCCATAAGCGATTTGCTTTGTGTTTATAGCTTTTACCTTGGCGTGTTGTTTGTCTTCCAATAAACTTCTTGACTCACTAATCAGCCGTTCAGAGGAGCTTTCTGAGCTGTGACTGGGGAAAAGACGAATGTGTCCAGTTTGGAAATTATGCAGTGAAATGCTACTCTGCATATTATAGCTACAGCATGATATATTAGCTAATAAAACACAACACAAAAAAAGCTCTGGATAGCGCACTGAGCAGTCAACGGGCTGCTGAGACAAATGTGAAGAAAGGATTCAGTAAGCTGTGTGATGAAGGGAGGCAGTCCAGGGCAAAGGCTGAAGGCAGTAGCCTTGGTGAGGCCTGACAGGTAACAGGAGTCGATGGCTGAGGGACTTTGGAGTGAAAAATCTGCACTTGATATGGTCGTAAGAGAAATAGTCTTTGTAGGACTGTAAAGAGCAGTGGATGAAAGTGATGATGATCTGCTTGATCCGAAGAGACACAATGCCACAAAAATTTCTTCAAAATTGCAATATAAGCCAACTGGATACAATGGAAACTGAAAATCACAGGTCAAGAGTTGTCACTCCACCACGGACAGCTTGATCACACCAGGGATACATCACCATCCCTACACACTGCAGTAGCACCTGATACCTAGACAATAACAGGATTTTAGAGACTTGGGAAAACAGCAAGGCCCTCTCTGAAACAGAGTGGCACATAGGGGCTGGGAAACAAGTGAGGGGCATCGTTCAGGTGTTTAATTGAAATTACACCCAGCCTGGAGGAAATGCTCAAAAGAATTAGAGGTACCTCTATGTATTGAGTCAGCTTTTTCCCTCAGCCCCAGACTCACCAAGGACTGGTAGGGCCTGCCCTGAAAGGCCTGACCTGTCTGTTTGTCTAATGGTATGAGTTGCTCTTTTGGTTTGGGTCCTCTAAATAAGGCCTTAAGAGAGGACATTATTAGTTGGAGTGGCTGCAATGTTGATTGTCTGGTTTGGTGGGCAGAAAGACAAGCCTACATATACGTTTTGGCATTGGAAATAAACTGTTAATAGTTGTGGTTTGGAAAAACAGGCTTCTCTAAGGCTAAACAACTGAAAATATTAATAATACGAAACAGAGACTTTCCGTTCTAACTTGCAGATTAAAACCAGCTCCAAATGTGGAAGAACCCAAAGTTGCTACTTCTTGGAAAATGCTTGGTAGCCTACATGAAGTTTAGTTTAGCTTCCTAAGACAAGGTCAGCCCCTTGTTTTGCACCAATTTGGTCAGGTTTTAAAGTGATTGAATTAATCTAGTCCACAGCCGTGCTGAGGTGTTCACCGCTGAAATGTAGCAATGTAAGCAGAACCGCTGGAATGGGTCAGATGAGCACTTGTTCGTTTGTTTCAGTGGTTAGTCCCATGGCTTAGTTCAAACAGCCTTTCATGGCCAGTAAATAAAGGGAAATATTGGGAACCCACAGTCAACATGGCAGTTCTGGGGTCAAATTAGCTTTTAAACCTGTGGAGATTGGTTCTATGGCAGCATGGTACAACAGTGTGACTGAACACAAACATTAAACAAACCATTAAAAGATCATTTCTACTCTGTAAAGACAATTTCTTAAGTGCCAGGAAAGGTCATTGAAACCTTTATCTGGTCCCTTGTTCACAGCTACTCTGAACATATCTTTACGTCCATGACCTTGTACTTTTTTTCTGTAGAAAAGCGATGGCCTCATTAAATAAACCTGACCAAACTGGTCCCTATTGCGCACCCGTTCTCTGTGTACTAAGGGTCACAAGGACAGAAATAAAAAGCTATTACTCTGCTGAACATTGCGATATGCATAAAGAACATGAAATAAGATTATATATATTAAGAACTGGAGCTTTCTGAATTTCAAGTACCTATTTTTACACATGATTAGCATTTCTCCTGCCCCTCTGAAGCTTGTTAAGTGTCACAGTGCTGTCCAGAGTGATCAGCAGCAGGATGGGGACTCTCACTAAGTCTAATCTCTTTCTCTTGTTCTCCATCTTACTTCTCACGCCGCTCTACTATTTTGGTAGCTTCCTTCTTCATGGTGCATGTTGAGCAGGAGGGAAATCTTGGGAGAGCAGGAGGGAAGGAGTGCCTGCTTTTTTGCCTCTGTGCCCCCAGAGGAGTCAGAACTGCAACTGAAGCAAAAGTCCTGCTTGCCCCTAGTACAGCAAGTGCCTAGCACAGATGAGCTGTAGTAAATCTTCAGAGAACCAAGCTGTGAAGCTTTGCTAAGGTTTTTTACAAGTGCAGGTGCGCTGATCTAACAGCTCACTGCCAGCAAGTGTGAGGTCTCCCTACCTCCTCTTCCTGAGGGCTTGCTGCCACCATTTATCTTTCCCTGGTGCTTGTATCCCTCAGAGGTACCTCTGATCACTGTCAGAAAACTAATTTGGCCACTTCCTGTGGGATTAGTGAGATGAATTAGGGGAGCCCATGGAAGGGCCTGAAAAGTGACACATGGAGGGGGCTGAGACAGCCTGGCCAGGAGATAGGAGCCAGGCAGGGACCTCTGCATTCAGTTAGCCCAGTGCCCTTGGAAAAGCTCAGCTCTTCAGAGAGATGTGGTCTCTGGATCTGGTCAGATGGTGCTGCCTGCAGTGTTTCAAAGCCTTGTAATGTGGATAAATTGAGGCAGGATAAATTGAGGTAGGCTTTCGCAAAGCCAGATTTCATGTTCTTTTTTTCAAAGGGCAAGAGCATGAAAGCCTCTCTGAGAAAGATTACCAGAATATTTTGACAAAGCAAAATGTACCCTAGCCCTGGTCTCAGAGATAAAAGAAACTTCTGACAAAGAGTTTCCCCATGTAATTAAGGTGGAAATTTTAGTTAAAATACCTAATGTTTGGTAAATGTACTTAAGTATTCTTAACAATAGTGTTACCAGCCCCACCTACAAGTGGTTTGCACCCTTTTGGCAGAAAGATCTAAGATTGAGTGGCTATAAGGCAGAGCTGGGAAAATCACGTTGTTCACTATTTCCCAATGAGTCATGAACAGGTTTTTGAAAACTTTGTAATAATAGCATTTTTTAGAACACATGAGATGCTTTGCTTCAAAAAGTAGCATTATAATGAGGGAGGAGTGGAAATGCATGTGCTTTTCATCTGCACTGAATACAAAGAGACTACGTTATGTAAAGCAGGCCTTAAAAGAGACAAATAAACATGTTAAAGAAAAATGTCGGTAGAATAAATCTGGAGAAAAGTGTTTCAAGTGCACATTGAAATCCTTTCATATCATCTGAAGTGTATGAGCTTGACAGAGAAAACTACTCCAAGAGCCACGGAAGGGCTGATAGATAGGCTCACACGCCCAGGACTGATAAACAAGTTTTGTGCAGATATCTTTCATACTGTTTTGCTTTTCTTCTGATAAATATTTAAAAAGAGATTTGTCTTACTAGGATGACTTTAGTATGAGAAAGTAAAAAGAGCAGAAGTTTAATATTAATGGATTAGAAAGAGCTTTACAAACTGTTTTGCTTTGTGTTGTTTTACTATATTTTATACAGTGTGCATCCAGTATCACATACAAACTCCATATGGAGTCTTTGCCACCTCGTGTTACTGTGGTTATAAGCCAGAAGGATTAGGGCAGGTTCCTCTACGATCTGTCCAGTTTCCCTCTGTTTCTCCTCCTGCCTCTCGTGGCCTGCAGAGCCCTGGAAACACGATAGCACAGGTCCCACCCTGCTGGTGGAAAAATCATGGAAACCATCCATCAGAACTAGTTGCCTTTAGCAACCAACAACAAATCTGCCCGAGTTAGCCAGAGTACGTGGTTCTTGCTATGTTGATGTTTATCTGAGAGTTCCTGGCATCAGGAAGACTTAACCTGTAGGAGCTTCCAGAAAGAAAATAAGTATTAAGTAATGTCTGTGGGATGTGACAGGAGTCTCCTCCAGTTTGGCTGCACTCCATTCACTGTCATGTAGAGCAAGAAAGAGACCCTAAGCCAATTTGGAAACTAATGACCAAGAGGTTCCTCATTTGAGGTGCCCTCATTATAATGCTACTTTTTGAAGCAAAGCATCTCATGTGTTCTAAAAAATGCTGTTATTACAAAGTTTTCAAAAACCTGTTGATTACTTATTTGAGGTGCCTGTCTCGGTTTGGGGGGGGGGGCGCAGAAGACATGCTGAAAATGCCACTGGACAGCCTGTCTTGCAGTCCTCAGCAAGGCTTCTTCTGGTTGAAAATCCACAGAAGTGGAAATGTCAGTCAGCCTTTCTAATAGCATGAATTGTAGTATATTTTAATGTTATTATTGCTGACTTGTTACATAAAAACTTAACTTGATAGACAAAGAGATATGCATCTATTTATAGCATATGTATAGCATAGTAAATAGGTGTGTGCTATATATATTTTTTTTGTTGAAAAACTGCATTTGACTCTTGATACCTGTACCAGGTAGTCCTCATCGTGTGGCAGTACCGTTGCCAGCCTCACCTAGGACCACCTTCTGCCCTTTCACACTGCAGTAAAATGAGACAGTACGAGCTGCAAGACTATGAAGCACAGGAATGCACAGAGAATTACATTGATTTGTAAGCCTTATCCACGGACCAGTTGCTGTCTCCCACAGAGAGGGTCTAAAAGAGTGTGACAGTCCCTGACACCAAGTGTCTGCAGAGGGATTAGGGATTCTGACCCTCACAGCCCAAAATGTTTTCCTAGGTCAGGGCAGTGTGGATTTCAGCAGCTGCCCCTGTGCTAACACCTATGCCTTCGGGAACAGGAGGCGGAGCGGAAAAGAAGGGAAAACACGGACATACACTTCAAAACCAGCTCAGGTTTCAAGGGGGAAAGGCTGAAGAGGATGATTTCTCTTCATTCCTTTTCTTCCCTGAGCGCCAGATGCAGGGAAGGAGCCTGTTGTGGTGTTGGAGGGAGGCAAAGCTGTTGTTACACAGATCCCCGCATCTCTGTTCAGTACAACTCATCCTGCCTGTGGGGAAGTTCAGCAATTTCAACACTGTCTTTGGGGTTTTCCGGAGGGCACAATCTGCCAGTTAGTCATTCAGCCTGTTCTCCTCGTGCTCTTTTGAAAGAATCACAGCATTTTCAAAGAAGTCAGAGGTCATCGGTGGCTTGGCTTGACATTTACACTTGTATTTTTTATCAGGAGATAGGGGAATGGAATTCACTACTGGTAAATCTGAAAACTGTGTATTTTTTTCCCCTTAAGAGTTTTAGACCTCACTTTGTCACACTTATTCACAATTTTTTGAAAAAATATCTCCCTTCATCAATTAATTAGCAAAACCACGTTGCAGTGTGCTGCACCTTGTTACTGACATTCTTAGCAATATAAATAGCACTGCAGAATAACTGCCTGTCCACTTCTGCCGGACAATAAAATGCCAGAGGATATATTGACTCCATTGACAGAGCAATTAATTTTTAACTTCCACCCCCCCCCCTTTGTACACCTGTCTGAAAATTTTTCCTGAAGCCCAAGGAATTGCGTAGGTTGTGCTACCTGAGCATCTGGTCTATCATTTGGTGGGTATGGGCATCAACATCCTTCCTGAATGTAGCAGGTGCTGCAGAGCTCAAAGTAGAAGAGCCAAAAATAAAATAGCCAATTTTGCACTCTTTGGACTTCCTGGTGATATGATGGAGAATTTTTATTGTTTTTTAAATTCACCATGAAGTATATACAGTAGATTTTCCATCAGATAAAGGGAGAAATGTTAAATAGTATTATTCATAATTAACACTAGGTGAACATTTTGAGGTCTCCATCAAGCTCAGAATCTCACTCTGCTGGGTTAGGTGAGAAGACATGCCTTGCTTTGAAGAGTTTAAAACCTAAAGAAAACAGGCAGTCATTCAAAGACAGGGATAGCCCTCTTTTCACAGGCAGAGAAATTAGTCCAGCAGAAGCCCTGTGTCCTTCTCCACAAGATTATCCCTTTTTCCCAGAGATTCTTTTTAGTAATAAGACAGACTTTCCTTATTAGCAGTATTGTACACATGATCTGTTCTTCGACAAGTGTGTTCTTTAATGTGCCAATTAAAATAATTCAGTTACCTTCGACCCTCTTGGTTTATTTAGAGACCTCAAAGTACATCAGCATACACGCAGTAATAACTGATAAGGGAATAAAGTTATAAACAATCCTAATTTGTATTATGATGGGTACATCAAAAAGCTACTTTTCCATAATCCGCTTACTGCCTTTGTAATCCTCACACAAGACCTCTGAAAATCTCCCTAGAGCATAAAGATAGAAAAGAATCAAAGAGGGAGGGGAAAAGGGAAGCACATTTGATAATTGAGGAAAATCTCATTTGAGCAAAGGCTAATTTATGAGCACAGGAAGCTTAGTATGGTTCCATGTAAAGGCTCCAAATATGGCTGGAATGGAGAAAAAGCCATTTTGTCTAGCAGATCTAGGCCATAGTTTTTACCACAGTTTTAAGCCAGAAGTGAAGAGGGCCCCACAAATACATTTGAAATGAAGAAACCAGTTTCAGGGCTGGTTTCTCTCACATTTGTGTGTGCCCTGCAGCCCTTGGGACAGAGACTAGTAGATAGGTCCTGTTAGCCCTCTGAGTGCCAATGTGCTAAACAAATACCTGATGTGCAAAAAAATGCTAGACTTAAAGGGAAGTGGAAGTGAAGTGGAAGTAATCCATACCTGTGGCTTGCATTCAGATAGGTTTATATGTATTTTGAATTTATTCTCATTTATTTTGGTGTTCCCATATTATTTTCTGATATTTTCTGAATGCATTAATAACTATTGGTGCTGGGCTGCACACATGTGGAGGGTAAAGCATGTTGTAGATACTGGAGGCATTGCTCATCCATTGCACAGAGGATCTGTGCATGCACAGTATTTCTGATGCAATCAAGTTGTGTAGGACCCACTGGGAATGTGTTACAGACCCTATCTATACCTGCATAGTGACCAACTATGCAGCCCAGTCAAATGTTACACTGTCTAGGCAGAAATACTGTTCTGACACAGTTCCTGGAAAAGTAAAGAGGTCCTAGGAATATGTTTGAACTCGCCTTTTAACCTTTGAGATACAACTTCTGGCTAGAAAATCTGGCCACATCCAGGAAATGCAGGCATATGTATGGTAGTCCTACCCAGACTATATCCTGAGTTCCAATAGTGGGAAACCAATGCAACTAAAAGGAGATTGGACCGACCTGCATCTGTGTGCACAAACACATGCAATACAACAAAATTATGGGCTACATTCCTTGCTCAGTACTATTATTGCTCCTGGTAGTAAATCCACACCCAGCAGGAACTGGTCAAGGAAAACCAGCCACAAGAGACAGACAGCAGGCACAGAAGTGACTGAAGCCAGTCTAGGGAGGAGAAAGTTTTGGGAAGCGTGAAGTTCCCGGGCAGGCTCCAGGGGCCCTACGGACTTCTTGACGTGGCAGACCCTGCAGCAGATCCATGGGGGCAGTACTGGTGTTGCTTTTGCTTCCCCTTCCTTGCAAGAATTTGCATGTAAAGGGCAGGTGATGAAGGCAGTTTCTTTTTTTTTTCTTTTTTCTGTGGTCTCCCTGAAAGCAGAACACAATTTCTTCAGCTTTATAATTCAAAAGTATTTTAATTCTGTAATGGCATTTATTCTTCAGGCTGTGAATTGACCATGCATAGTTCTCTGTGATAATTTGCTATTGGGACTGTGGTATTTATTAGAGACAACTCAGATAAAGCACCTTAGGCTAGACTGCAGCCCTTTTGGTCACTGTTCACAGCAGAAAGGAAGCTGGGAGGACCTGAGGGAGTCTCCCCACCCAAAAACACATCACAGGCTTTCCACACGGCTTCCTCACTGCATCAGCAGCATGGGAGGGCTGGGAGAAAGAGAGAGAATGACCTGGGCACACTGCAGAACAGAAACCTGTACCCAGAAAAGCTGATAACAGCTGGGCAAGCGTGCTATAAATCAGAGCAGCTTCTTCTACTTACAGATAGAGCTAGAAGAGCACCTCTACTCTGAGAAGTGGAAGAGGTGTCAATGCTGCCCTCATGCTCTCCAGTGCTGTGCCTCTCGTGGTCCCTATGTTGAGGAGCATGGTGTGGTTTATTGCCCACCATATTGTGTGCTCTCCATTTGACAGCATCAAAATGTCCCAACATAGACCTGCCAGAGGCAGCATGGGCTGGTGGCACTGCTATGGTGTCAGTGGGGCAGGGACTGATGGACCCAGGTTGGGCTGAAATATGGTGCTGGGCTGTGGGCAGGGTGACAGGAGCCCAGGGGGAGGCTGGGCAGGGGCAGTCATGGCAGGCAGTGCCCTCAGGGACCTGACAAAAATTGATTTGGGCAGGCCCTCAGGTTTGTATTAATTGTACATGAATTTATCTACCCACACAAATATTCTGTGGTGAATATTCCCCAGTGACTTAGGAGTATATGTGCCAATGGAGCTCTGCACACCACACAAACCCTGAATAAATGCATAAAGTAATCATGGTCACTGCTTCAAGTAGCCCTATTTACAGATATCTAAAAATAGCAGAGACTAAAACAAGCTGCCTTGAGTTAACACAGTGTATGGAGTTGTCCTGCACACACCGTGGTTAAAACAGTTCACAGCTCTTTAAATTCAGTGGTCAGACACTTCTTTAGGACGTTTTAAAGTTAATAACGTTCTTTATTCTCAAAGCAGGCCTACTTAATTGCGAATTGATTTTGCTGTACAGTCATTTGAACACCTACATGTACTAACTCATTTTTATGCAGTCCCGCCACTGAGATCCGTAGAGTGGGAACACTCTTTGGTTACAGAAATGATTGCCTGAGCTTTGATGTGGTATAAGTGTCACCACATTTCACATCAAGAAAGGCACAAATCCCAGTATCAATCAAGGTGAATATGCTGTCTCTGATTTGAGGTTCCCACGTGTGTTACTAGTTTAAGCTTTTACAGTGAACATAGCCTCACAGAAGAAGTCATGACACAGTGGAAGAAAAAACAGCTGATCTGTTTGACTCCATGGATCAAATTCTGAGCCACTTTGCAGGCATGTATTGGCTCAAAGACTGATGCAGTATTCTCTCTGTAAAGGATAATTATCTTGCAGGCAAAGCAGCCCAAGAGCCAACCCATCCACCAGTGAAAGCATCATTTTTTGTTACTTGGAGAAAATATATAACAGTAATTACCAGTGTGTCTACTGCTTATTAAAAATAAATCCCATTCCGTCTTTCTGTTTCATTCAAGAGCTTTCTAAAATTCTTGTACTACAAAAGGGTGACTGATGTGGGATGCAGGATGTTCCTATTTTTAGCTTTATAGCTATACTTGCCAATCTTTGAAGTGCAGAGATATGAACCAGAAGCAGCTGGATCTTCAGTCAGCAAAATGGGAAAGATAGGTGGCACATAGTCGTTGAATTAAGAAGCTTCATTGCTGCCCATAATCACTGATTGGATATTATCTAATGGCAGAAGAAGAGATATTGTTAACATCTGACGGTTTCAATTTCAAGTATTTTTAGGAGATGCATCAATTGAAGCAGTGATTAGACAGAAGTGGACCAAAACCCTCAGTTGATTGCTTTTAGACATTACAATGCTATTTTAAAATGAATGAAAACAAGTATATAAATTTATTCAGCTCTAATTTCCGTCTGCTCAAATGTTATGATCTTGTTCTGTTTAGCAAACATCAAAGGGAACTGATTTATGTGAAATGACCAACACTTTTGTTTCTCCCACATGAACAATTCATCTAGCTGATTTATACTGGGAAAGAGAAATGCCTTTTATTTCTGTTATGTGCCTAGTCACAGTCTAGAGCAATTAGCTGCATTTAGGATACTTCAGATTATTTTCTGTTCTTCTGACAGGTCAAGGAAAGTAGCCTGGCAAGGCCTGTTCTGAAAGAGACATTATGAACATGTCCAAAGCAGTGTATACAGCTGGGTTCAAGTGTTCCATTTCCAAGGTCTTTGTTTCAGTAAGAAATGAGATTGAGACTAATGCCTGTATGCATTCATCAAAATGGGTATTTTCTTGACTGCCTATTCAAACAACACCTCTGACACCATTTCCAGTTAGCATCCCCAAGGCTTACAGCAGATGTTTGTCTGATGGTCTCTCATCTTCACTGTTATTTGGAAAGTTCATTTGGAAATAATAGCCCTATTACAAACCACAAAAAGCAGTGGCAACATTATCAGAATCATTTACCCTGGGCAACTCAAATGAAATCTCTGGGGGGGAAGAACATCTAACCACCATGTCCATTTAAACTATTTTGAGAAAGTGCGACTTAAGAAACATGTTTGTGTTCTGAAGATCCCTTTGTCTCTCCTTCCCAATGCTGCTGACAGGTTTCCAGTGCTGCTGGATGTCTGAACATGCAGATGCTGTATATTTATGATGCTGTGTAGCCTTAGTCATTGCTGTGATATTTCATTCAGTATGGCTACTTTTCTGTGTCAGAATAGGAAAGCAGTTTAAAACATTATTGTGTTTTAAGCCCTGGGTCCCTTGCTCTTTTCAGAGCCTTCGCTGTGCCTGAAACTGAAGCTAGTGACAACTGTGTTTAAACAAGGATTTGATAAGCAGGGGTCTGGCATGGTTTCCTTGACCACCATGGAAAAAAGGTTTTAGGGACAATCAGCTCTCCATTTTAGTTAATGTCTGAGTCACTGCCTCAAAAAATAGTGATTTAACCTTGACACAGCTCAGTTTAATCTTGTCTGTGTAAATGGGAGCAAAATGGCTCAGCATAAGACTTAAATGTGCTTTCAACACAACTTGACCTTGCCTCCACCAGTGTGACCAACCTGACCTGTGAAAGTCAGGGTACTGTCAGCTGCACTAAGACTTGAGCATAACTGTACTGTCATGAGAGTGTTGATCTGTAACAGTATTTGGCTTGAATATGCTGCCTTTCAGCCAAAGTGTTTTTCTATGATGAGTAAGATTCGTTAGGGATAGTCAAAGATTCGCTCTCTTATTGATGTCATTTTTTACAGAACTAAAATAAGGTTTTAGAGAAGAAAAACAGTTTTTATTTTTCCCTTGGACTTCATTGAAAAGCACTGGATTTTTCATTGCCAAAAATGAGAAGAAAAAAAAAATGACTTGTGGGATTTTTTATTACAAACAGCCAAAACATTTATACAAAAATAGGAATTTTCTGGCAAACAGCATCTGTTCTACCCAAGGCTTCTTTTTGGCTTCATAAGCTTTCAGGCAGCTGTAATTTTTACCTCTGTCATGTCATTAAGGCATCTGAGGCTCAGACAAATGAAGTTATTTGCCCTGGGTGCCCCAGTAGGCTGGTGGCTGAGCCCAAAAAGGTCCTCTTGTTCCCTGACATCCACCCTCGTGCTTGAGTCTGTTTTCCATTCCCACCTCTCTACAGAAAGACAGACATTCATCAGTGCTCCTGAGACAGCTCTAAAATTGAGAATGGTCCTTATTCTCAGAATAGAGATCTGGCCTGATAATACCGGTATATCTGCTGATAAATGCTGATGTTGTTTGGATTTAAGCATCCTCTGGAAAGACTCTGCTGCAGACTGAGGCATTGCAACTGTGAGGAATATTATTTAGGGTCATATGTCTTTCTTCTGCTACTGTCTACTGAACACTTCCTTTAAGAAAGGATACAAAGGACAGGGAAATATGAATCATGTTACCGAAGCCTATATATCCCCCTGTCATATAAATGGCACTTAGCAATCAGAGTCTTTGCTACACTAACAGTCACTGGACATTTTAAACAGTGGTTGGGCTTAATTGGAATACATCATGCTTCAGTACCTGTGTAAACATTAGACCCTGTCTGTCTATGATATAAATTTCTGCTTTAGGGGCACCAGGAAGGGTCTATTTTCACACTATCTGGTGCTTCTTTACTTACTGCTCCTGGTTTTCCATAAAGGTGTATTTTGTGCTTTAAGGTGATTTATTACTGTGGCTTCCTCAGCCTCATTTGAATCAGGATTTAAATAATTGGATTTCCAATCTTTCTTACTGTTTATACTGCTGTTATATGCAAGCAGCTTCTGTTGGACATGGGGCATATTATAACCAGAAAAGAACATATTTTGAATGTAATACTCTTCAATTTAGAAAATAGTGTTAATTTACTAGGATTATATTCTTGAATTGTCACTGATTAGTGAATGCATCCGGGGAAAGCTGCGTGCTTCGATAAACTGAGATGGTAGTTCTTAATGTATATATTGTATATTGTGTTACTTGCCCACAAGCTGTGTCAGCTCCTGATTGTATACAATACAATATATACAAGGTAATATATATATATATTTGATGCTTTTGCCTCAGGAATATTGACTAAAGACTCCTTTCTCTTTGATTGGTAATTGGTATGTATTTTTTCTCCAGGTTGCAAGGCTTGTTATTTCCAACTCTTCATGATTTATTGAACAACTAAGTGGAGTAAAGCTTCAAGTGTCTGTGCCATGTTAAAATGTCATAGATTAATTTCATTAACAATTGCAAGGATAAGTTTAATTTGACAATGATCAGATCAATGGGACACTGGGTACCACAGCAGAAAATGTATTGCAAGCATTAGCATGAATATATGAAAGTCACAAACAGATGTTATTCTTTGCCCAGATCTGATGCTGTTATTACCTGATGAGGTGGGACCTTAGAAGAAATGTGAGGAACCAAGTTCTACTGCGTGTTGTTAGGAACTGGGTGAGCGGTCAGCTCCCAGCAAAGGAGGCACAGGTCAATTGTCACTACTGTCTCCTTTCTGGGGGTGGCTTCTTTAGCTAGCTCTGACTTCCTATTCGGTCTAAAGTTTGGGTTTGTTCCCTTTTCTCTTAGGAAGTGTCTTTGACGCTATCCTCAAACTTTAAAAGTCTGCTGTGCTTTCTCAGTCTAATCAAAGTGATTGGAGAAAGGAAAAAGAAAAGGTAGCAACCTAGTAAACCTGGAGGTGTATTGAGAGACTGTAATCTGGACTGTAGTCCTCTATCCTCCCTGCACTCTCTGGCAACGTGCTATTGAATTAACACACTGTATGCACCCAGTGTGTATAAAAAATAATGAGGTCTCATGCTGAATTCATAAACGATCACAGAGAAGCCTCCAGGTTGCTCCCAGTACTGATATACATTATGCAGGCTAATGTTCTGTAGTGTAATTGTACATCACAGACCTTCCCTGAAGACCATATTGCCTAGCTCTACTCAGTTTTCTTTAAAAATACATATTATGGATTTATGTTCTTGCAGCATAAGAGATAATCCTTCTTGGGCCCAGTAAATGCAAGAGCTGGAAATTAACACTGGTGTAAGAGATACGCAACTGTCAACAATATTTCCCCTGTCCCCTTGGTTTTCCCTGTTGCAGTGACTGGATATTAGGGGTTTTTTGATCACCTTTGCAGCACCTTTCCCTGGGGACCCTGCTCCTGCCATAATGGAGTACCTGGATAGCACAGGTCAAGGAGCTTGTGCATCCCCTCAGACCCTAGGCTTAGTCTTTGCAGCTGTTTCTGCGAGGAGAGACTGGGCACAGGTAGGGGATGCAGTCTATGACCCTCAAGCAACACCTGCTGTATTCTGAAGTTAAATGTGGTGGTCACTACACTTTGGTAATTACACTGATGCATGGACAGGGCATGAAAGTGAAGTTTGCATAAAGATACACATGGATTCATATTATCTTGCTTGCTAATCAGCTAGCAAGTAGTATGGCTTAAGAAGTCCCTTTAACTTGCACAGGGCCTAGCACAGTGACAAGCTCTTTCAGGTGAGAATAACCAGGAGAGTGTGATGAGAATATGATATGCTGGACTGGGTAGAGTTTTTTTGCTGTTTTTTCTCTCTTTCTTTTTAATGATGATAGATTATCTACTCAATATGATCTCCTCTTTTGGAAGCCATTTATAATGATCAGTGTCAATATTTATGACAAAATGAAGCACTCTAGAATTTATTCCTAGTCACTGAGACTATTTTTCACTTAGCATTAATGCACTGAATGCAGAATGCAGTCAGATATGTTAGCCAAGAATAAGCTCAGGCCCCAGTGCAGGGCTAAGGATGTTTAATGTATTTTGACAGTCATTAAGTAGTTGGTAAAGGACTAGCAATGAATTCATTATTCTCCTTATGAATCAATTCCTATTTATAGCAAACTCTCAAAAATTCCATATTATAATATGGAGATTGAGATCATACATAATGGTTCTTTCACCAGAGGCAGCCATGAAAGGACCGGTGAGACTAGAACAAATTACAGTTAATGATAGACTCTTTCTCAGAGAATTAAACACTTTAATTGGTCAATCAGGTTGGGCATTTGAGAAAGGAAGACTTGCAATTATGTGAAAGCCTGCCTACTGTACTTTGGCAGCTTTATGGGCCTCTGGCAATTTTTCATCAGGATTTAGATTTGTCATCATGTTCTAATGTTCATTGCTACACCTAGCCAAGAATAAAAACGGCTTCTTGACCTCTTGGCTTTTGAGGTTCCTTTGGAGGAATGAAGTTGTTCGATCAAGATTTTGGTACTGATACACTGCTGCCTTGGGGTGCAATTCATACATGACATCTATGTATCAGCTAAAGTGTCTTTTCAATGCTTAAGTGAGACGTGATACCCAGACCTTTTTGCTTAAGGGTGAATTTCACCCTCTTTGCATATACGTGAGGCAATGGCATCAGTTTCTTGTGAGTTGCCTGTGCTTGCTGTAGCGCTGAAGACCGGGATGTCAAGATAGCAACATTCAGTAACAGTACTTGAAGACAAATGACAAAGGTTTTGCTCCTTATACTTTTTTTCCAGGTGAAAGAAGGTTTGCATCTTGCATCTAATTCACAAAGATCTGCATCAGTGTATGTTAACCAAAGACCAAGGTACATGCAACAAAATTCATTATGTGTGTTTCTGTGGAAAAACTTTCTTCACTCTACCTCCGTTGTCCTCCAGTTAAACATCAGAATAACGCCATATAATGTCTGCCTTGCATGTGTAGTTTGTAATTTGTTCAGAGAAGAGTTTATCTCTTAAGGTGTATTTTACTAGCCTGCTCACTACACTGCCCTCATAGAAGCTTTATGTTGCTGATGTCATGTTGCAACTGCTTTTAACAGTCTATGTTACAGCATCTGTAACAAAGTGCCATTGTGCAGGTTTTTGGGTGTCTCACATGAATCAATGAGTTGGAGCAGCTGTTCTACATCAGAAAAAGCTCTGCCTTTTCTCCTCTGCAGAGTCTCATATTGGAAGTGAGGTAGGATTTTGCTCAAAGTGAAACAAGACTCTACCTTGCAGCAGAGAGCTGTTCTTGCTTGATGATTGTGGGGAACATGATGTGCTTTAGGTATGGCTAGTTACTGCTAGAAATGATTGCATTACATTAGTGAAAGTTCATATTGCAGGCTTTATGCTGTGCTTATTCAATGAACTTAATAAATGAGCTTTTGAAGTGCTGGGATGAGTTAGTCTTTTCTGACATGGGAAGGAAGAGCAAGAGCAGATCGCTTCAGGGATACCACAGAAGTCTCTGAGCTAAGTTAAGTCTCTCATTCTGAATCGGGTTAAGCATGTGAAGGCTACAGCAAGGTGGTGCAATGGAAGATAAAACTTTACGGTTTGGATAGTTTAGATGTCAGGAGAAAAAAGGGAGCTGGATCTTATACCCCATCGGTCAGAAAGACTTGCCATTGCAGGGCCAGGTCTGAGATGCTGTTGATGGCTTGGTAGCTTAGCTTCACTAAGGTATCCTTTAGAATTGACAAATAGTCACATAACTTCACTTTCCTCAGGCAGATGAATCCTTTGTCCGGCACTCACCATTTAGAAGAAGAGATGATTGCGGGTGAAAAAGCAGTTACCCGTGGCAAGCAGCAAGCAGTAAGAGAAGTGCAATTAGCAGCAACAGCAAAACCCCAGAGGAAATCATGTACCAAAACAGGTTTCTTCTCTGCTGTCTTTTGCAGAGGAAAAGGCCACTTTTCCTAAAGAAAGTCACTTACTTCCTTCCCCTAATGAGAAGCCACTTCTCTTACCTAAGCAGAGCAATGATGAGGGCAGGCACTCCCTGAACCATACTGGACCCATGGCTCACTCACCACAAGGTTAGTGGTGACCTTGGGGTGCAGTGGGCTTGGCTAGGGTCCATCCATGGAGCACGGGCAGGTCCTGAGTAGCAGGCACGGGGCCAGGCAGGAACCAGCTTGTGATGTGGCTGCAACATGGCTCCAGTCAAGCCTTGGGCGAGATCCTCAAGTAAAACAACAGCTCTCAGGCAGCAAGGGGAGCTTTTTTTGTGGGAGCTAAATGGGGTCCTTACACATGAGAAAAATTCCAGCCTGTTACTAGATAAAGCTGGGTTTTGTGCATATAGAGAGTGGAGGAGCTCAGCGGAGGAGCTCAGCAGAGCAGCTCAGTGCTGGAGCTCTGGTAAGCATTGAAGAGATGAGGGGCCTGCAACAGGCTCTCAGTGCAGGAGGAGGGAAACCCGTGAAGGCTGAGGGTGCGGAGGGAATCCTCCATTCCGCTGAGTCTTGCCAGGAAAGAGCTTAAGCAGTGAAATATGCATGTTGTGATGCCTCAAAGAAGGTAAGAAACACAGCTGAGTTTTCAGGAAAAGGTGCACGGGTTTCTCATATCTGGGGTGTTCACAGAAAGCTGCTAACAGGCAAGGCACTGTCAAGTGTGGCATGTTCACCCTCCTCTCACATGTACTTGCCACCTCCCAGGTTTGATAATAGCCTTGGGCATAAACTGCTGCTCACTGCCATCAGGGCAGGGGGAGGACCCATCCCCATCTCTGGGTGAGGGTAGGTCCTACGCACCCCATGGCACACAGAGACATTTTTCTGCAGCAGGTGCTTACAGGAGGCACAGCAAGTGTGTCAGGGGCTGCCCAGGATGCAGGCACCAGCTTGTCAGTGCCAAAGCAGAAGAGATGCTGGCTAGCTAAAGAGCCCTGTTGCTGCCCTTGCCTGAGACCCTGCATCAGCCATGCTGCCACATGGCACTCACTGCCCTTAAAAATCAGCTAGCTGGATGGCTGCCAACAGAGAAACCAGAGAAATCAGAGCCTGGGCCTAATGCAATCCTTACTGACTGTATAGGCTCAATCTTATTTACGTGGCTCTACAAACAGCACCTAGGCCAGTGTGAGCATGTTTGATCTTTAAAGAGACGTCCTCCTGTTTGGCTGCTCAGATAGCAGTGAATTCTGCTGCCTGTGAGGTGAGAGGCCATGGTCTGGGAGAGGGGCTAACAAAACTGCCATGGGGTACAGCAGCGGGAAGACACAAAGAGAAGTCTCTGAAAGATGGGTTTGCTTTCCTTCTCACTCTGGGAGCATGAAAGGGTGGCTACTCCTCCTGAAGAAGGAATCCCTCTCCTCTGACTCTTTCCAGACAGCAGTTACACCACGCGTGAAGCCCTCTCTCACTGTGGGCAGCAGCAGGGAGCAGGACCATGCCATTGCCCTCAGCAGTCTGCTGCCTCATGTAAATGTCTGCTTTTCTTGGGTCTTTAACACAAGTTGGCAGCCTCTTTGGGAGCTCAGGTTTGCTTAGGTATAAAAGAGTTTGTTGAAATCCACTGCAGCTTATTGACTGAATGCATTACAGATATTATTAAATTAGATGCAAATGCTTTTGAAGTGCAAAGACCGTCCAGGGTTTTTCTGTCTTTTGCTTTGCTTAGGCTCACAGGATAGGGGAGCTGACTCACGGTAGAATTCTCAGGAGTCTCTAAGCTTTTAGTGTTCTGGCATTTACTACCCATAACTACACTTCTCATATTCAGAAGACTAATGGGCCCTGAACCAGGGGAGCCCATGCTTATTCAAAATATCCAAGCCTTGCTTATGATTGTGACAAATCCATACTCAAGGCTTTCTGCCAGCTTGAAAGTCTGGATCCCAATCAGCAAACTTTGACAAGAATCAATTAAATATATCTTGCTATATTAGCAGAAGAAGTGGGAATGAGCCTCAGGGAGATGAAGAGCCAGCAGAGCTTCTGTTAATTTAGACAAAAATGCTGCCTTCATCTGTGCATTTGCATGAGCAATAGCTTTTTGATGCATTGGGCCTTTGCTTTCTGTCCTTCTTCTATAGAGAGGTGTACATGACCTAACACCTCTGACCTTTTCGGTTTGCTTATTAGGAAGACAAATTAGTACCATACCTTAGGATATGTTTGAGAAGTCCTTATCTTTCCCCATAAAACATGAATGCATTTGTGGGCTTGAAATACTGTTATTTGTTGAACTGTTCTATGTCTTCAGAAAGTACCCACAAAATCATGCTGGTCTCAGCTTCATACTGTGTTAGAAAATGAAAGGGTGTCCAGGTGAATTGTTTTCAGAGGGTCCATGTGTTTTGAACTAATCTTCCTCTCTGTACTTGTCTCTTCTCATCCCTTTTTGCTGTTTGTTCACTGTTCTTCCTGCCCAGTTGTGAGCGGTTCCTCACAGATGTCCTGTGCCATGCAATGGCCCTGGTAAAGAAAATGTTTATTGTCTTCTTCCCCACTGTGGTGAGAAGAAAGTTTGGCAGATGACATTTCCTATCAGGGAGTTGATGCATGGCGTAGGAATCTCTGCTATCTCGAAAAACTCAGCAAGCAATCCAATTTCACATGAAACTACTTTGGTGTGACTACAATTGTTATTCATAGCCTAGTCTCACATTTGCATTGTTATCTAGGGATGAAATTGTCACAACTTTGTCCCATGTAAGATTTGTGATTGTCTTGCAAGCTGGAAAGTCAATTTAAATTGAAGGCCCCAGTTAATAATGTACAAGATAATCAGTTTCACACGGCTGTCCTCAAAGATATTAAGGAAAGTATCAAAGAAATACAAATACCATATGACATGATTAGCATCATACAGAAGCATTTAGGATCAACATAGTATCTTGGGTATCTACGTGGTAATTATTACTATGTTTCCTTGCTTTAATTACATTTATACCTGTAAGATTACAAGATAATTATGCTTGAATTTATTACAGGAAACTAGAAATTGCATGGTTTGTTAACAATAGACAAGCAAAGTATAATTGGCAAACATGACATGGTTATTTGTTCAACATTTGAATGTATGTATTATTACTTTAAAGATCCAAGATTGTTGTGTGAGAGGCAAGTGTGAAGCCTAGCCAGTTTAGCACCTGGTAATAGGAAAGCTAAACACCAAGGAAAACACTGCATGGTAAAGCAACCTGGCAGTTCTCCAGGGCTGGAAGCAAAATCTTAAAAAGTAGGTTTTAGCAATGTAGGAATTTACTACACTCTATTTCCCCTTCTGTTTGTGACTTTTTGTCTTTTCTGTGCTGAAATGTCAAGAAGCATTTTTACCTATTGCATATGTTGTAGGACCAGCTTGACTAAAAAGTATCTTCTGTGGTTGTACCAGACTGGACTTTGATGACCTTAGCAGTTTCCATGTTAAACAGAAGGATGTAAAGCTGCTTACCTTGTTTTTTGGTTTGAGTTCAGAGAAGATAACACATTCTGATGGAGAGGACCCAGGGCAGAAAGTGAGAGAACTTGCATATTATCCTTTGCCCTGCTCCTAGAGGTATTGCCCTTTGACTCCTGGAGACAGATGCTATCTCTTTACTGAGACCATGCCTAGTACATTTTCTCCCCAAACTCAATTAAGCCTTCTAGGCACTAGCAAAACCTAGAAAGGTTAATAATGATACAGTGGAAATGATTCCCAGTCAGTGGTGGGGATGGTATTCTCAATTAATTGGCAGTAGCAGTGAACTGTATACTTCAGGGTTGCGCCCTTCAGGCATTGATCAGGCAGCTTTTGCTCTGGAGTCAAGGGGCATTTAGTCTGAGTGACACATGGAGAAATCAGCTTAGCTCCTCTTGAGTCAACAGCACTGGTGTGGTATGAAATGTCACTCATCCAAGGCTCTGGTCATCACCTGAGCTGGGGCAACAGCAGTCTTGGCTTGGAGTTGCTACTGTGTGTTTTTAGGTAAATACAAGATTATCTCAGCTTGGCTTTTTGTTCTCTGCATACTTAAAAAAAAAAATTAAAGGAGCAAAAACCTCATGAAGCTCCCAAGCCTTCTCCTTGCCAACAAGCCATCAAGAGTTGCCTCCAGGTATCACTGTTTGTTGAATGTCCTGGGACATCAAGAACACTGAGCAGGGTGTTGAAGAATCCAGTGTCAGTATAACCCCAGGCATTTCTACACATCCTCAACTCTCTATAGACATCAGACGTGAATATACCCTGTTTTTTGTGTATAATAACAGCAGTTTGACTGTGTGATGGCACTGCTCCAGGTATAAATAATTATTTTAACAGTGGCAATGTTTAATTTCATTGAGAAACCTTGAAAGAAGGTAAAGTATATTTAAACTTTGTGACAAGCCAACTAGTAGATAAGCAGTGTTATTCCTACCAAGAGACAGTAAGAGTGAGATACCAGGAAAATGAAGAATTTTGCTATGAATAACAGGAATCAATAATTCTAAATTCTTTGTTGTAGCCTCTCAAGATGATTAGCCCTTCTGCTAAATATTCTTACTTAATATTACCAGTAAAAAACCTACTGCGCAACTGTGTAACATCTTGGTCATACAATGAACAAGCAACACTATGAAAACTCCATGACCAAGAAAAGGGCAAACCAATGAGATGAACAGCATTCAGGAGCAGCCCAAGGGGCCTGCTCCGTACGGAGAGGGCAAGCAGAGATCCGAGGGTGGCCCCAGAACCGTGTACTCCCCACGCTGCAGGGTGCAGACCCACTGGATCTGAGCTTTGTGAGCAGAGCAGGGGCAGGAATAGCAACACGTCCTGTCCACAGTTCAAGGAACCCCAGGGAAAAGCAAGGTCATGTCTGAGGCCAATACAAACAGCTATTTAAGAACCAGGCTAGAAACAAGTTCTCCTGCAACACAGCAGTGAAAGAAAAATTACAATTATTTATTACAAAGCAGAGATGTTTTTCCAAATGTGTTTGAAGAAACCAGATGCCTTCTGAGAAAAATGTTTCCTTATTTAAAAACACATTTTCCCCTTCAGAAAAGACAGCATAGCAGGAGTCTAAACAAGCCCCACCTAGTGAACTTTATTTGCCTATGTAGTGCCTTCAGCATCTGAATCATTCCTTTGCTTAGCTATTTGATATAGCAGTGGGCTATATAGAATAACTATGTATATAGTATATATGTATAACTGTGTATTACATGACAAAGTTGTCTTTTTGCAATGTGTGTTCACCCATGCCAGTGAAACTGGGAAAGATCTTGGGCCAGATTCCGTGATCTACATAGCTTTTAAAAAAAGTTTCCATTAATTAAAATTATAAAGAAATAAGCAGCAGTTTTAAATCTTTGGTGGCAATGTATTACTTGATTACACTCTGGCTGTCCATCTACTACTCCCCAAAAAAGCTTGAGCCTGGTAAGGGAGGACTCTTTAAGTTCTCGCTGAATCAAGGTTCGGTGTAATTACATTTCTTATCTATGCAAAGTTTACACTGGCATCTACCTGAGGCTACCTCCCCGCAGCAAGTAGTTTGCTTGACAGACGTTGAAGTCAAAAGCCTCCTCCACAATCAGTCCCTTCAGCAAAATTGGCCCCCAGCACTGGTTTAAAAGAGAAGAGGGAAACAATGGTTCATGATCTAAAAAGTGAAAGAGTGACTAAAAGGGTCCTAATGAAAACAAACCTTTTCCTCTCAGCCAAGTGAGCGCTTCCAACAGACTTGTTAAGAAACAAAGGGAGGATCCAAGTCTGTTTGCACTCCCATGGTTTCTCTTTGCACACACAAATGGGTGCATTTTAAAAGAACAACAAAACCTGCTGCTTTTCTGTCACATCTATTCTATAAATATTCAAAACTAACCTACAGGCTAGCAGACCTGTACTGGGTGTGGTGACTCCCTAAAGGTTCACAGGAGTCTGTTTTGGAAAGCCTCACTGAGTGAAATCCTGCTTTCACTGAAACCACTGGCACACCTTGCAAAAGGTGCGAGGAGGTGTGGGAAGGTGACCAGAGGATGTGTTTGTCCTGATAAGTCTGCCCTCTTGCCACCATGGCTACTCCTCAACAGACACAAATTGGGGTCTCAGAGACAAAGCAACACCAGCCACACAAAATTTCAATGCCTTCTCTACCCTTCAATGGTAGTGATTTGTGCATTAACAGTAGTATTCACTGGAGCTGATTCACTGTAAAATAAAATAAAAATAACAAAACCAACCCCAAATCAACCACACAAAACCAATCAAAACCAACATCAGTTTATTTGTCCTTATCCCCTAAGCATTAGGCACAAGAAAGAGGTTTTCCAGCGACTGAAATTACAGGACCAGCTGGAATTTGAAAGACAGCACTGTTTACAGGTGAGAAAAGACCATGCATCTTCAGTGCCTCTCAATTTTGCTGTTATTCCCACAGATCTGATTTTCCTTTAAAAGCAGATTAGCACAGATTAAAGCAACTAAACTGCAGTAGCAGTGCAAGAGAACATTTAAATGGCCACACCACACTCTTAAATGCTAACATACAAGAAACTCTCTGCAGTGCACTGGTTTTCACTAGCTCTAGGCTTTCTTGCCATTTTTGTCAGCTGGATCTCTGCGTTACTGGGACTCAATAAGCTCTCTTTGGTACTGATTGGCCCAAATTAAGCCCTTGTGCCTCATTGCTGTATCAATCACGGCTGCTGGTGCATCCTGGTAGAGATTATTTTGCCTCCCTTGTGTTTGGCTGTCTTGTCTTTTAGGTAGAGTGAGAAAGCTGAGATTTTGGGTCTGGTCTTGTAGTCTGCTTGTGATGTGAAGCTGGCTTCTTTTGAGGTTTTCTCTGTGAGTATATTAGGTTTTAGGTAGCTCTTACAACCTAAGATACTGAATGATTTTTCCTAAATATAAAGTTGCTCTTACTTTGTACTTTATGCAGTTACCTGTAAAAGTGTGTTTGTCCAGCTAATGGATGCTAGCTGTTGCCTAGTTTTGGACTGTGTGCGCCAACTCTGCCACATCTCACTTAATTTTGTTCACTGGTGGCTTGTCATAGGTCCTCTACAAGAGGAGTATCTTTTGAGTGGATGTGGCTTACGATATCTCAGCATTATATGTAGGATTCAAATTAACTTGGGGCATAGATGTTCATACTGCAGGAAAGAGGGAAAACTGTCTGGGCTGGAGGAGGTGTTACTCTATAGATCTAGGCCCTTTCCTCCAAGGCCATTACTCTAGCTGGCTCTCTGGAGCTCTCAAAGTGCTAAAAAAGCCATGGCTCCATCTGCTGCTGGCTCCCCT
Organism: Mesitornis unicolor; assembly: GCF_000695765.1. Lineage (NCBI taxonomy): Eukaryota > Metazoa > Chordata > Aves > Mesitornithiformes > Mesitornithidae > Mesitornis > Mesitornis unicolor. The sequence goes on along the minus strand of NW_010160472.1, from coordinate 46,599 downwards.
AGACAGCCAGCTCTGCCTCTGTGTGAATTTAAGCAAGCTTTCTTACTCTGCAAATTGCTGTGTGAAAAGAAGAAACTGAAATGTCCATTCTGATGCTTTGACTTTCCTACCCTGCTAAGATGTGACTGCAAAGAGCCTCAACACTTAGTTCTTCTCAGGAGTAGATTGTTTTTGGCCATATCTCTATTAATAAATTCAGCAGGCCCATAGGAGCTGACTTTTAGCATTAAGTAACTGTTGCTTAGGACCTGGTATCTACAGTACAGGTATTTCGGACTACTCTTAGCTTAATCCAGCAGACTGAATATCTGTTAGCAAATGGAGCTGATCATTCTGTTTAGTTTCACTTGAAAGACACGTGCTCTATGGACTCTCAGCCTCTCTGTGTTATCAACCAAGGCACGGTGAGTGGGGTGATGGGAAGCCTGCTTTTCTGGAGCATATCTTCTGTTCTAACAACATCTAATATAGACTGACCTTTATGGTCAGCGTGCAGTGTTACTTACCTGGAGCCCACCTACTGACAGTGGGAAAAATAATGCTGGACTTTGCAATGACTGAGCTTGTAAAAGGTGAAAATCCCTTTTTAACTCATCGGTTCAAAATGTCTGCACGTCTCCGCATCTATATAGTGGGTTCAACTGGGTTGG
>NW_010160472.1:25350-45918 GCF_000695765.1 Mesitornis unicolor | reverse complement strand
AGCGGGTGTTGTATCTGAGGAGAATGGTGTGAAAGCAAATTGTTTGGATACCCTGAAGTGCAACCAGGAAAAGCCAATTTGTTATCGCGGTGATTTCAGTCATTTAGTGTGGAAGGTGATGTGACGTTTAATTCAGTAATGTTTGCTAAGTGTTTTAAAATTCTGTGAAGAAGTTACTTGAGAGTTGTAGAGATTACTAATCGTTTTATGCTGTAAGCTTTCAGGGATAGATTATTATTAAACTTGCTATAAACTGACTGCTAGAGCTGTTTCATTACAGGGTCTGTCAGCACTTCGATTATTAAAATGTGTTTTAATATTAAATCTTGTTCCTGGTGAGCATCATGGGAATAATTTCACCTGGACTGATGGCTTCCCACCCCGCCAGGACTGAGGGACGTTTAAGCTCTTGTTAGTTCTGGAACTGCCTCTATCAGTCTGGTAAATGAGCAGAACTTCTTCCCCGCTGAGATGATGACTTTTGGTTGTGGTCAGTTAACTCACTACAGCTGGGGCACAGGAGCTGGTGGGGGAGGTATAATGGAAAGGGATGGAGAAGAGAGTTGAGATCACTTGGGATAATTTTTGTTTCCTCTTTGAAAGAAAATATACCCAAGAATGAAAGCCTGAGGTCAAAAGGAAGTGAAAGAGAGGCCCTTGAAATGTCAGTAGGTCAAGCTGCAGAAACTGAGCCAAAAATAGTGCTCTTGAAAAGGTGTTCGTTGTGAGCAGTAGTGCCAGGTTCAGGTTTTCCAGGTTTCCTCCTGAAACCTCAGGGTTAATTTTTCTGTTTACTCGGCTTTTGTTTTCTTATGAAACCAATAAAATAACCATTCGGGAACATAAATCTTTCCTGTGCATGAATTAAAAAAGAACAAGCAAAGCATGAATTAGCATTTGTATTAGAGAGACGCTTGGGAGAATGGTGTCAAAGTCACAAGACAAAAAGCCCTTTGTGTGTTTTGGTAGTCACCTTGCTGATCCATAATGATGCTCTTGACATCGACAATGAAAGCCCAACAAAAGGGAAAGGAGTGGTTCTATGTTTGGGTTTCTGGCCTTGCACTCTGAAAGATGGAGTATTTCTCTTCATCTTTATCTACCGTTATGCAAGCAAGAACAGCTTTAGAGCACAGCTGGGTGCGGAAAAGTTAATGGTGAGGTGATGAGGTCTTATTAGTAGGTGAATATTGGTGGCTTCTGCAAGAAACCGAGCTCATGGAAAGCCACGTAGGCCTGAATCCTCACACGAGGCTTTCAAAAGCTGTGTTTAAACACCACTGACATCTCCAGAACAGCTATTAGACTATAGCTCTGCTCTCCCCTTAAGCCTAAATGTTTAGCATAGACTGCTAGTCTGAATGCAGTGTGCTTTCATTCTTTCATATCTTCTGTGGTAAAACTCAGTGCTCCTCAGTAACTGATTTGACTCCAGGTACATTCAGGAGTAGAAACAGCAACAAGAACATGACTTCAGCCTGTGTGACAAAGAGCTGATTCTTAACACAGAAGCAAAGCTTTTGTCCCTGTGTCACTGTGTGGAGACAGAGGTTTAGGTATGAGTGGACAAAGTCTGCTGCTTGTGACCTCTTCAGGTGTTTTAGCCTTTCCTAGTGAAAGCACTCAGAGTAGTGAGGCTGGGGACTGCTTGTGGATGATCCCAAATCCTGGATGGTTATCAGGTGGTTTTGGTAGTGGGTGTCAGTGCAAGTGAATTGATTGCACTTGGGGATTTGCTTTAGCTCAGCCAGAATCAGTTCCTGGGTCTATTTCTAAGGCTGCCACCAGCTATGGACTACTCGCTACTAGAAGGCTGTTGTAGAAAGTTGTTGCCACCACCCTTGAACGACTGCCAACAGGAAGTAACCGTGTGGTTGCCTTGTGATAGTGTCGCCTAGTGTGGGGTACTCCAAATCTAAGGAGCTTACTCTACGTGGAGTATGGGCTCCAGGCAAAGCAAATCGCAGGGCATGGCTATTGTAACCCTCAGGGCTGCTCTGCAGCCCAAGGCAGATGCCTTCTGCCCTCTGCCTGGGGGAGCAAAAACCCCTGGGTGGCTGCTGGTGGGAAGTTTTGGCACTTGCAACCACCAGGTTGATGCAAACTCCTGGCTAGTTTGCAGCTGAAGGTGGGGGGTGAGTAGGGCAGGGTGGGATTTGCTTATTCTCGGTCTTTTTATTAGTTGGTTTTCTTGGCTGTTCCTATGCATATATAAACATTTTCTCCCTGTGTTCCCATGCCATTGTTGTTTCCCCTGCTGAATTGATGTTGCTGTTACTGAATGATGATGGGTTTTTTCCTCTTCTTTTTATTTTCAAGCATGAAGTGAGGTGAATTAATGTGTGTGTGGAAAATCCCAAAGGCAAGAAGTGTTTCCCCTGTCATGAAGAGGAAGGTCTCTGCTGCTGGCTGGACTGGTCTTGCACCAAGGAGAGATGGACACAGATCAAAGTACATTGGGTTTTGTCCATGAGGGAGATGGTCAGAGCTGAAGCTGGATTTTTATGTATTTATTGCTGCTGTTGACCCCTCATTCTGTAATGGCAGTAACTGAGGCTGTAGGTCTGGATGCTGGGAGGAGGTGTTCTGGATCCAAACCTCAGACTTAGCTGCAGCACTGACTGAGGTCACTCTGATGAGGAGTTTGCTCACTCTTCTGCCTTCTTTTCCCCACAGCAGCTCTTGATGCATTAAGCAGATCGCTGGAACCAGAGCGATGCGCATGATGTAACTGCCCAACGTGCCTTAAAGAGCTCTGTGAATCCCATCAGCCAGGGAGCTTGAGCGTGCCCTCTCTCCGATGCTGGCTGCTATTCCACCCTTGCCCCTTCCTTGCAGAGATGGCATTAACATCTGACACTGTACACAGAGCTCTTGGGCTGTCTGTCTGAGTCTCCGCTAGTGCTTACTATCACTCAAGAAGAGTGGTTCCATCTGAACCATTAACTATTACCTGCAGTTTAGCCCCAACTAAAGCTTTCAGGTAGCTAGAAAGAGCAATGATTCACTTGACCCAGCTCCTCAACATAATTCGTATCATATGTATTTGTGTGCGATAATAATAATGAGTAATCACTCTTCAGTGGAGTAGAATTTCAGCTCTTCAGCAACAACAAATATTGTACAGAGTTTTTCAATGTGAAACAAATAGCTAGAGCTTGTTATTAAAAGATGATTATTGGAGTACTAATATCTGGTATTGTTGTATAAACAAAGATGCTTTTACGTGAATAAAAGGTTATTTAAGAAGTCCCTTTTTTTGTTTTTGAATTAAATCTCACATCTCCTTTTTTGATGATTTTTTTTTTTTTAACCTCATGTATTATCGCAGATTGTGGAAAGGAGACCATGGGTTTGTCCTGTAATTTGCAGCTCTGCACCAGGATCATTGTGTGATAGGTGAGATCATCTTCTGTTATTTATAAAAGCATCAAGTTACTAAGGCTAACGTGGCCTGGCATGTGTGTGGTGACAAGCCATCCCTTACTCTGAAAACCAGGAGATGCAGCACAGGACAGGGCTATGGGGAAGCTGTCCATGATGATAAAAGCGTTTATAAGACATGTTTTCATTACTTGGGGTTAAAGCCTGCTGCTGACTTTTACAGGTGATTAGCTGAAAAGTATGGTCTGAACAGTTTTACATTACTCTTAATGTATCTGTTTTGTCCTTGGGAAGTGGTAAGTTGCAACTGAAACATTTTTCTTCCATTGACTTGAAAAGTGTAGTAAATACTGCATTTGCTGCTAGAATTTTTTGTTTGCTTGTTTTCTCTTGCTTTCTGCCCTTTTGCCCACAGCAGTTTGTAACTGAGCCTAATAAGGAGCACAAGCATATTATAGGTTACTGCCTTAAAACCAGGCTTAGATAATTGGTTTCTTTCAGCAGATGTACAGCTACAGAACCCAGGTGGGTTTATTTTTCCTTATTTTTCTTTTCTTTTTTTTTTTTTTAGTGAATATGGTTAGTTTGGTAGTATTTGGTTATGTTTTTATGTTTGAGTAGATTTTTACAGCCAGTCCCTAATACTAGAGATCCAAGCAGCTGAGAGTAGGTTTCTTGTGGTCAGAAGTTCTTTCTGTCCACCTAGAAGGAAACCTTCAGACAATGAGAGACACAAACCCAGATTTCGTGGCTAAAGTTCAGAAAACTCAAGAAGCCAATGAAGCAGGGGCGAAATGAATTAGAGAGTAGGCTGCAGCAGCCTACCATCAAAATTTGAGCCTCTGATGAATAACATGTGTTCCTGCTTTCATTTGTCTACTTTACAAGAGTTAATACACAGTATTTTCAGGGTTCACAAGGGGGCTTTTCTCCCTCTAGGCTATTAGCTACAGTAACAACTTATTAAGAAAGTTAGACTTTCTCCCAGCTGGGGGAAAAAGTGACCCTGAAGGAGAGGGGGAGGAGAAAACGGAACATTTTGTTTAAACAACTTAACAATACAATTCCAGAGGAAATGAATCAGAAGAGAGAGATTTCTGCAAGCACGTATGTTTTGCTTTATGAAAACAAAGACGTTTAAATCCCGGCCTCCCAAGAGTCAATAGGGCCCATGTTTAACTTAGGATGGCAATATGAGGTCCTGGTTTGGTTGCTACGGGTGGAGGAAGGTATTTCCAGAATAACAAAGGGTAGGTAGTTAGGCCTCTATCTAATATAACCTCCTAGGGGTACTTCCCGTGATTATTTTGGTTTTTCTTTTTTTTTGTTGCCCTAAAAAGTAACCTCCTTCCTTACACCAGCCCTGAAAAAGCTGTCTTCCTAATGTCATCCCCTACAGAAAATGAGGTCATCCGCACCTGATGCAGTGCGTGCTCATCTTGTTGATGGCACTTGGCCCAACTCCCTGTTTACTTCCTGCTGTGTGGTCAGCCCAGCTCTGGGGACTCTTCATGCTTCTCTAAGCTGTGCCACACCAAGAAGCCTTAAAGGGCCATCTGGCAGGCAGGGACCTCAGAAGACTGTAAATAAACCCCTACTTTTCCTGTGGTTGCCCTTTGTGATGAGCTATGAGGAGGTTTCCTTCCTCCCCATTTTCATTGGGGAAGACAGAATAGGAGGATATGTTCCCAGCCCCACACACAGTGTGGCTTGGAGCAGTCTGTTTGTGTAGGTATAGTCTGTAGATGATTAACATCCATTTCTGGGCAGATTGTTCATGTGAATTTGTCTATATGTATTTTCAAACCATCTTGGCCCTTTTTAAGGGTGGTTTCCAGGAATAAGCCCTCTGTGGGCTTTGAATGACTGATTCATGATTGCTATCCTTAGACTAAGACTGCTGGGCAAGTATTTAATCTTGGCCTTTCCCAATATGACTGACAGCTGCTTCACACCTCTGGTGGTTTTTCACAGCACCTTAAGTATGTGCTAATGCTGAACTGGAAATATTGCTATTTGCCCCCTCAATTAGTGCATATGAATAATTGACTATCTCAAGATATTTTGAGTCATCAGCTCCTCTTTTTCCCTCCATTCTAAAAACCTTGCTGCTCCCTTAGTTCCAAGTTCTCTGGCACTTTGCAGTGGGCTTTCTGTGTATCTCAGGTTGCCCAGTTCATTTATCTGTAAGTAGTGATAGTAGTCAGTGAGTGAAACTCCGGTCTGAACTTCCATAGCCTGTGCCCTATCCACCTCTGTGTGCAATATTTCCCGTTTCTTGACTGTAAGCCTTTGAAAGCAGCAGTTAAGTGTTTTGAAGCAAGTCTTTGATCTCTTCTCTTGCATGCTTGGAATGGGCAGTGTTTGCCTTAATATAACACTGACTAGCTGTGGCCAGGCAGGATGGGCTGCCCATACATAGCATGCAAGTAGGTCAAGGGGAAAGATGTTTCTCTTTGGGATATTCTGTGTGCACAGAGCACAGGCTGGCAGTATCTGGTGACAATGGCAGGCTGCAGTGACGGCCCTAAATAAGGTGAGATGATGAGACAGGTCTGCAATCTGCCCAGGAGAGTCCAGACAGGAACAGCAGGAGACCAGACTGGAGATGAAGTTAGTCAGAGTGTAGGTACAAGAATTATCCAGCAAACAGGGTCAGAAACAACACTGGAAATCAGACTACCTAAAGTGTAAGTCTGGGGCTTTTTAGGGAACTGGGTTAGTGTGCTGGTATGGGGCTGGGTACAGGCAAGCCAGCAGGGATGGAAGCCTTAGGGCTTAGCCGCAGTGGAGCCCATGGGCAGGGGGTGAGTGTGTGGGGTCCCAGGTGAGGCTGGCCAGGGCCATTAAGGCCACAGGTGCCCTCAGGACTCTTGAGAGCCAGGGCACTGTTAATAGAGTGCAGAGTTGATAGGCTTTTTGTTTTTACAAAAAAAGGGATAACTAGTCAACAACGTGCTGTCAAAAAGCATGGTTTGTCATTCCCATTTTGCAAGAGAAAACATAATTACAATTTTCTTCCTAATCAACAGCCTATTTTCTGAAAAATGACACAAAAAGAATGCATTAGTCAAAAACCAGTGAAAGTAATATGCCAATAAGGTGTGTGTATATGAAAAGCAAAACAGAAGGATAATGAGTAATTGGCTGATCTTTTTATAGGAGGACTGAAAATATGTTCCTTCTGATAAGTTTTTCCGTAAGGCTTGTGGCCCAGTGAAACAAACAAGTTATTCTAACAGAAGTTCTGAACATGTCTTGCTTTTCTAAAAAAAATGCATATTTGGGGATGTCTGCGAAGGTCCAAGAAGGGTGTTTATATTATTCTAAGCCACGTTTCTCTTGTCCTATTACTGCTGTGTTCTCATGGATTTCTCTTCAATTCCCTATGCTAACAGTTGATTAGCAAAGCATCAGTTCTGATAAAGTATGCCATGTCTCTGGAAGTTAATAGATGCACCTTCATTTCAAATGTTATTTCTTTTCAAAAGAACCTTAATAAGAAAATCTAAGTGAGAGTATCTGACAAACAAGTAACATTGTTAAGTCTTTTGAAATGCTGCCCAAAAGAACCTGTATATTCTTCTGGTTTTAGCTTCACAAAAATATAAGGAATCAAAGTAGGACTTTCACCTTTTAAAGGAGCAAGTGTCATTGAAGCCGTCTGTGTATGAGGGGGTGTGCTACTGCATAGAGTTGGGCCACAATACGAAGTCTTAAGCCCAGGCTTACGAGACATTTTTGAGATAGGGAAGACGGGAAGAGGTTGCAAAGATCCAAGCCCCTTGCTGTGACCTGTTCCACAACAGAGCACTAGAAATGTCTGTTCAAGATATAGGAAAGGGCTTTCATTAAAAATAGCTGTTAAAATAGCTGACTTGAATCTTCTCTCACAAATAATGCTGGATGTGAGTCAAAGCTAAGGTTACTTCCTGCTGTCAGTTTATTGTTTCAGTCATGATCAGAAATGCTGAAGCACTATTAAAGAGGTTGCTCAGCCATATTTCTAGCTCAGCCAAAGTTAGGCAATACTGCAAATCTCCTTGGGTTTTCATAAAACTTCTAGCACCAAATTGCAGATGCAAGAAGTCTGCATGAGATGAGTTATTTTACAACTTGTAGTGCATCAGTCTTGGAGGATCCATGGACTCCTTCTGAGAGGCCATAAAAGGTAATTATCAACAGGCTTAAGTGCCCTAAACAGATTTGCACTTCCACTGGAAAAAGTACAAGGATCCACAAATGCAAAAAGAAGTCTTGAATGAGTGCTTTAAATAACTCTGGGCTCGCCTAGAAGGAGCTCATCGTGTCTGTCAAGTTTATCCGCGGCAATAATTTACATTAAGGGACACAGCAGTAGAACTTAGTCTTGTTTCTTGTTACGTGCCCCTGAACTGATTCTCTGGCAACTAATAATTGCAACCTTTCCCTCAGGCACTATTTTTGCTTTTCCCCTCCTCTGTCTGGGCATTGAGCTTAATTTCTGCTGCTTTACAAAACCTGTTTGAAATTAGCCAGTAAGTTCAAAAGCTCTTGGAGGTGAAGGGGACTCTGTGTGTGTATACCCATCCACATGTGTGCATGTGTTAATAAGCTGCTTAAGCTTAATTTCCTCAGGAAACAAAGCTAACAACCCGAGAAAACCAGACTAAAACTTTTTTTTTTTCCTGGAACAGCTGTAGAAACAGATATAGAATCATAAATCAAACAGCCTATGATGCCCCCCACTCAGTTGCCATATATTAGCAACCTACATACCATGAATGCATAATGGTATAGGCCTTTTCACAGAAGAATGACTCCTTGTGACTTGAAGGATTGTTTCTTAGAGGATGGATGGATGGGAGGGAATAGATCAGAACCCTCTTCCACTAATAGCACTGAAACTGTTATTTGCCACGTCAGGTTATGATTTGTGTGCCTGCTCAAGGCTTTCATCCAGTTGTTTTGATTTTTTTTTTTAATGAATTATCCTAACTTACATGCCTCAGTGCAATATGTGTGCAAGATTAAGAATTGCAGTGACCATAATTGCCTACTCTCGTTACAGACTCTGATTTTAATGTCCAAACTTACCATCCTGTGGAGCAATGTTGTTTCAAAACACCTTATATGTGTTTTTTTGCCAACAGATACATAGAAGTGGGATAATTTCAACAAACTTTTGTTTTGTTTTGTTTGGGGTTTTTTGTGGTTTGTTTTGTGTTGTTTTTCATGCATGAATGTGTATGTAGATTTAACCTATATTTGACTCACTTATAAGTAAATCAATAGAAGATTTTGTGTAGTTTAATTATTAGGTGTTTTCAAGAGGAAGATCAATGCTTCTGTTTTTCAGTTATGTGTTACTGCTGAGACAATAGCTTCTCTGATGCTTTTTTTTTCTACTATAGATGTAAACATTTACTGCTTTCATGAAATTTTCAATGGAAATGTTCTTGAGTTGAGAGGATGTGCTGTGGCCTGAACTGCAGAAATCACCCAATCTGTCAACAAATGGCTATTTCACATGCTTTTCTGTAATTTGTCTAAAACTCCTCTTTTGTTTCCAACATGAAACTATAACAGATACCAAAACCTCAAAAGCTGTGGTCGGTGGGACTCTTATTATCTGCCCAGCTCTACAAGCTGTGTGTATTTGAGACATGCATATAACATCTATTAATTATTGCTTTACTACATCTACTAGGTAGTTATAGATGTATATTTAGTATAAAACATGGCCAAAGACTGTGCTTTACTTCTGGCCACTGCAGCTATGTGAAATTCACAGTGGACTGTCTAGTGCTAAATTTGGTTTGTACAAACAAGCTCTAGTCCAGTTTCTCTTTCCACTATAATCAGTTACTATTTGAATGGCAATTTCAAAGGTGTCACGAGGGGAAATTATTCTGATCTTCTGTCATGTATATACAGGTGAGATGAACTGAATGCTACAGCACTTAACTCCTTCCCTTCTCCACGGAGAGGGAGCCCAGGGTGCACAGCTCTGGCATGGGCAAGATGAATTCCACCCTGGGACATGGTCTGCAAGGCTTGTGGTCCCAAGTTGGTTAGCTTTCTCAAATAAAATCCCCTGTGCTATTTGATTTGAGGGAAGCAGCCTTGGCTCTCTTTGCGGGGACTCTGATGTGCGTCAGTGGGGAAACTTGAGGAGGCAAATGACCGCAGTCCATCAACAACTCTTCTTTTACATCATGTTTTTGATCAGCGGGTATGCTCCTCCTGATGAGCCTCAAATGTGTACTTAATATTATATTAGCTATTAACTCCCAAAGTCAACAATTTCCCTGGTAAGATCAGAACACTTCAAACATTACTCTGTATTTTAAAAAGAGGTAATATTTTTTCAGTGTAAAAGAACCCTTATTAAAACATTAGTAGATACTTTTATGATGTTGTATTGCTTTCCTATAACACTGATCAACTGTGATGAATATATCTCTATGTGTGTTGTCATTCTCCACTCCCTCAGCCCCCAGCTCTTCTTCAAACAGGAAAAAGTGTTTATACTATTCTAGGTAGTCTAGAAATAGTTTATACTATTCGAGGTAGACTAGGTCTAGCCTTTTAATACTCTATTATAAGCATGAATTGGAGCTTGAAGACCTAAACCAAACATGTGAAAGCCAGTGGGGCATCATCGTCTCCTTGCAGCAGCGTGAAGGGTCTTTTGAGTGTTCCCTTTCCTGTCTGTGGCACAGCCAGCAAAAAGACCCCTCAGTGCTTCCTGAAGCTGGGAAGGAGAAAATTAAAACCTCCTTTTGTGTGTGTTACTCTTCTCCTTGGCCCCTCTTTGGAAGTGTAAGAGATTTGCAATAGCAGCTCTGCCAGGGCTGTTTGTTGACTGCTAGTTTTGTAACACACAAATTCTTATTTCTTTGTGTTTATACTTTTCTGGTTATGAAGTTCAGCAGTCTAGATACAGTGGAACTCTTGAGCCTAGTTACTGACACTGGTGTCTCTGCCGCAGTAACAAGAGCTTGCTGTGGAAATGGCTGTGGAAACAGAGCAAGGGGCCTGATCCAAAGCCCATTTTGACTGACAGAAGCTTTTCTGTTGACCTTGCTGTAGAGTGCCTTTGGCTCCCAAGTAAATAGCAGCTCCCTTGTAGCAGCAGTCAGCTGTTCTAATGCTGCAGAAGGGATTAGCAACAAGCAGATGGTGTTTCACCAAATTCCAGACTAGGAGCACAATCTTATATCCCTACAGGAAGAGAAAGTGTGAGCTTAATGAATATGTCGTGAGCAACTGCAGAGATGACAGGTTGTCAAGTGGATATTTGCTGCCTAAATAGGAGGAAAATGGGGAGCATGAGAAAAAGGGATGTGTATGTATGTGTCTTGGGAGTACACAAGCATTCAGTGAGTGTGTGTGGTGGTGTTCTGAGCCTCCCAGAGCATTGCAGTGCGCTGTTTGGCTTGATCTTGCTGTGTAACTCAAGTGGTGGGTTGTGACCCCTCAGGTAGATGTTTACAGGTCTGCCATAAACTTGTCAGGTCCTTAGATGCTTAAATGGGAGATGGGCAGGGCAGAAGAAAGGAGGATGGTCCTAATAGTACTGCTAAACCTAAGCTAGTATGTTGCAAATGGTTGCTCTCAACTTCATCTCAGTTCTGCAAAGACTCAAAGAGGTCTCAGGGTGTTTGGGCACCAGCACAGCACTAGCTGCAGTGGGTCTGTAGTGTTCTTGGCCTTATGTGGTGTGTCACTGACCTCTTGGTTTTTTACAGTGTGACAGTTTGATACTATACAGTAAAAGGGATATTTGAGGAGTCTTGGGCTTCTTTTTGACCTGGGCTATTTGTCAGTTCTGGAAGCAGTAAACAGTAAGCATAGGAGTAAGAATCGGTATGCGTTTGTGAGGAGGGAGAAGGGAAGAAGTACAAACTTGTTCAGCCAGCTTTGTGCCACTGAATCATGTGGCTGCTCTTATAGAGGACTGCAGTAGTTCACTTCTTTCAGGGTAAAAGGGATGAGAACAGACTTTAGCTACCAACTGTGGATGTTTAAACCAGCCTGAGAATTGCCAAGTGCATTTAATGGATTGTAGGAGCTCAGTACCCATGGGGTCGGGAGAGAGGGTCAACTTCTGCATTTGGTGTTTGCAGCTGGCTCTTCTTTCTTGCATCGCAGCCAGATCTAGGTGCTGCCTAGGTAGGTCCTGTGAAGGCTGCTGAGCCAGAGGTGGGTTGCGGTGTCTAAAAGACTGAGAAATGATGGTCAACACTACTTGTTCATTTGACATCGCAGGCAGGAACAGGCTCTTGGGTTTTTTTGGAAACAGACTTGAAGAGAAACTAATAGTCCGTGGAAAGATCATTTTGCTAGATAAAGTGGGAAATTATAAACCATATCGAGTAGTGTAAGGAGATAAGAATTCTTCCCAGGACACTTGTGTATTTGAGTGAAAGGAAATCGCAGAATAATTAAATCTGCCTCGAGAGAGAAAAGGAGGATATTTCTAAGAACTTGGTAATGTGGTGCAGTAATTGTGTCTGTAAAGTAGTACAGGAATGCTGTATCTTTAGGTCTTAAAATTAAAAGATTATTATGTGATTCAGAGATTTTTATAAGGATGTTACTCATAGGCTAGTTGAACCACTGACCCATTAGACTTTCTAATAAACACTCTAATATTTTTATAAATTGGTTAATCAGTGGTTAAGACTAAGCAAAGACACTAGAAAGTGTATGTTACTCCTAAATCTAATATAGGTTGAAAGGAAAAACTATTCTGCTCCTGTCTGCAATTACTTTACATTGGAGTTACTTCTCCTCATTAATAAGTCAAGAGTAAATGTATTTGTAATGTGAAGGGAGTCACGCTGTAGATTTAGGTCTGTAGTATCTCTGTGGGTAGCATATTTATAGTAAAGAGGGCAGAGTGACAAATGCTGTTTTGTAATGGGTAGCACAAGGGTGCAGCCCATAACTAGCTATTCACTGAAGTGAGAGGGAGAGCTATCTAAGCAATAAGCTTTCTCTGTATGGTAACATTCTTTTCTGGCACACTTGTGTTTTGAAGGCTATAGGCTGGCAAACTGAGACTTGTCTGTGATCAAATGGTAAATATTGTGCAGCCACTGAGGCCTGCATGGAGAACCTCCCTTCACTTATGCATTTTAATTCACCTCTGTGAGTCTCCTAAAACAGACCTGAGTAAAAGGCATGACAGGAGAAGGTGAATACAAATAAGAATACGTTTGCAGTGTTTGTGACTGGGATAGTTTCTGCAGTTTAAAGCAGCACAGAGGCTGCTCTTCCTTGTGACAAGGATTTTCAGATCAGTTTTCAGCCTACCTAAGAAATTCTGTGGGCTGGGGATTCCCTCAGAGTCCTTATTCACCTTCTCACTGCATGGTCCAAATTGCTGCAGTAACCTAGCATGTCTGTGGGTTTAGCACTGATGAAAGGTGTCTGCTAACAGCTCCGAGGGCACATGTTAAATCTACAGCCAGGCATGAGTACCAGAGGCCTCTGTCTGCTCTGGCTCAGTCCTGACCTGCAGGGTGGCCTCCTGTGGGACCAGACTGCTGCCAATTCTTGTTTAATCCCTGGCCTTGCTGGGGCCACTACAAAAACCACTAATGGGTACCACTTGTAAAGGCTTATTCTGATACGTGTGAACAAGTCTGACTACCAGCTCCTTTGCAGTAGCTTCAGCACAGCTCCTGGTGGTATGGACTTGGTGTTGCTACTGGTCTGGGCGGCATTTGTATCTCTGCTTCAGTGTGGAAGCTGGCAGAGCAAATTCCCTGAGCATCCAGGCTCCCCAGAGGGGCAGCTGGGCCACACCAACAGGACCAAATAACTAAAACAAAAAGGCAAGAAAACACTGAATTCTCTGCAGCTCAGCTAAAAAGACTTGCCCAGAGAAGATGAGAAGCTCTGCTACTGTATATCTTTGGCTGAGAGAACTCTGAGGCAGCCTTCAGGCCATCTCGGGTCTCAAAAGAAAGATGCTCTGTGGTTGGGACAGCAGCACCAGAAAAGTGTTTGTGGGAGAGGTATATAGACCAGTGTCTCAGCTAGGTGTCTGAAGTAAGGAAAGCATTTGAAGTAGACAAGAGGTAAGGGTGGGAGAGTAAAAAAGTGTGAAACAAATTGAGCTTAAAGCAATTCACTCTTAAAATTGTGTTTTGAACAGCCTTGTGCCTCTCTGTTTTTGACTCACGGAGTCTGAAATACCCATGAGTCCAGTAGCAATAAATTTTCTGGGATTTTCCCCAAGTAGCTTCCCAGCTGGATTAACCTTTTCTATCCTAGTAGTGTTCCTGGCAGCAAGAAATAATGCATGGGGCTGTTTCCAAAGCTGATGGAGCTCCTGAAGCCCATAGATTTCTGTATTCTGTGCTAAAAGTGGTTAAAACCATGCCAGACCTGTTTCAAACATAAAAATGTGGGGATTTGGTTTTATGTTTGTGTTTGGGGTGGGTTTTTTTTGCACAGGATGTAGCTGTCATTTTAAAACCTGCAGTATGGTCTAGTATTATGAGGGTAAACTAAGTTTCCTGCAGTCTGAAGGGGAAGGTACCTGGATGTCAGATGCCCATGGGAGACAGGGAAAGGGAAGAAATTTGGAATAAAATTACCTAATTGGAGCTTTGAATGGAGTGAACTTAACAGGTGCAGGGAGAAGAAAATTAAACTTGCATTTGACTTTTACTTCCATAAGATTACTTTATGGAGAACTTAAAAGCAAGATAAAAGGGCTTTAACACCCGAACAGTTCTCCTTTCTGTAGTTAATTTGCTGCATTCAATAGTATTCTTTCTTTGCATCCACCTGGCTTAACAAAGGTCAAGTAAAGAAAGAAGTGTAGATATAATTGAAAAGCACTATGCTAAGGAATAACAAGTAGTCTTTTTTTCTTTTTATTTTTTTTTGCCTGTAGCCAAGACAGAGCTAAGTAATTATTTGTTAGAATTAGGAATCAACATATAATCACAGAACCATTTTGGTTGGAAAGGACCTTTAAAATCATAGAGTCCAACCTTTAACCTAGCACTGCCAAGTCCACCACTAAACCATGTCCCTGAGGGTCACATCTACCCATCTTTTAAATACTTCCAGGATGGTGACTCATCTACTTCCCTAAGCAGCCTGTTCCAATGCTTGACAGCCCTTTCAGTGAAGGTGTATATCCAATCTTAGCCTCCTCTGGTGCAACTTGAGGTGATTTTCTCTTGTTCTATCTCTTGTTACTGGGAGAAGAGACTGACACCCACCTCACTACAACCTTCAACCTCCTTTCAGGTAGTTGCAGAGAGCAATAAGGTCTCCCCTCAGTCTCCTCCACACTGAACAGTCCCAGCTCCCTCAGCTGCTCCTCATAATTCTTGTTCTCCAGACCCTTCCCTAGCTTCACTGCACTTCTCTGGACATGCTCCAGTGCCTCAGTGTTCTTCTTGTAGTGAGGGGCCCAAAACTGAACACAATATTTGAGGTGCGGCCTCACCAGTGCTAAGTGCAGGGGAAGGATCACTTCCTTAATCCTGCTGATACAAGCCATGATGCTATTGGCTGCCTTAGCAACGTGGGCACACTGCTGGCTCATATTCAGCTGGTTGTTGACCTTGACCAGGACCTCATGGTCCTCTTCCACCTGGCAGCTTTCCAGCCCCTCATCCCCAGGCCTGTAGCGCTGCATGGGGTCATCGTGACCCAAGTGCAGGACGCATCTCTTGGTCTTGTTGAACCTCATTCAATTGGCCTCAACCCATTGATCCAGCCTGTCCAGGTTCCTCTGCAGTCTTTCTAGCCTCGCGCAGATCAACACTCCCACCCAGATTGCTGTTGTCTGCAAACTTACCAAGGGAACAGTTGTTCCCCTTGTCTAGATCACTGATAATTATTTTAAACAGAAGTGCCCCAGTACTGAGTCCTGGGAAACACCACTTGTGGCTGGCTGCCAACTGGGTTTAACTCCATTCACCACAACCCTTTGGGCCTACCATCCAGCCAGTTTTTATATCCAGCAAAGAGTGTACCCATCCAAGCCATGAGCAGCCAGTTTCTCCAGGAGGATGCTATGGGAAATTGTGTCAAAGGCCTTACTAAAATCTAGGTAGACAACATCTGCAGCCTTTCCCTCATCCACTAAGTAGGTCTCCTTGTCATAGAGGGAGATCAAGTTGGTCAAGCAGGACCTGTCTTTCATAAACCCCAGCTGAGTGGGCCTGATCACCTGGTTGTCCTGTGTGTGGCATGTGAAGGTATTAAGAAAAGAAATCATGTGTTTTCTTACAGTCTCCCACCTGCTATGGTTCCCCTATCTCTAGGCAATAGCGAAGAGAAGAAAAAGTAGCAAAGTCATGTTCTTGTATTCCGTTATCATGGCACATGAATGATTTTGGCAGCACCTGACAACTGTTTCTCTTTGCTTCTACTTTGTTTGTGCCTGCTAGTCACAAAATCTAAAAATGCAGCTGTTGCTTGTCTTTATTACCTGCTTATTATTGCTAGTTTGCTTCTGTTGCATTTGTGCTGAGGCACCTGACAGAGGTGACTGAGGTAAAGTGAGCTGCAACTTTTTGCTTTCTCTGCCAGAGCAAGTCTGCACACATTCAGCAGGTCGTCTTGTTGGAAAAGACTTGCTTGCTGAAACACAAATTCTGTGTGTTTAATGGTGTCTTTGTAAGAATTTTTGATCATGGAGAGAGAGAGTACAAGGACTTCAAATTTCTCCAGAGATGATAGAAAGATGCTTAATGATTCAGATGAAATTAAATGTTGGAACTCTCTCCTAGTGTTGCCAAGTAGCAGATGCTTAGCAAAGGCTAAAGCAAGAGGGCATGCCAGCCATTCCCTTGAATACCTCCCTTCTTTCTGGCAAGCTGTTGCTTTGGACCTTCCTGAGGCAGAAGTTGTTTCTCGGTCACTGTGTTCAAAAACCACTGATGAACTGATTCTTTCTCAACTTGTCCAATTTTTCTTTACAATTGGTGACAGTGAATATTTTGTGTATATTTTCTGTTTATGATGCTATAGAAATAATAGTTACGGTCTAAAGAGGTCTTGAAGCTCAATGTTACTTAGAGCTAGGGGATAATCCCAGCTGTCTTTACCAAAGTTACCAGCGTGTTCAGTATTTGGAAGATAATTAAATAATTTGTGGATCAGAAGCATTGTGTTGTTTTTATCCACCCTGCTTGAGATGAGTGAAGGATATGTTTATAGTAACATGTTACCCAAATACTACCAATAGGGATCTCTTTAAGAAAAAGACTTAATGCTGTATATTTACACTTCTGTATTTCCAAATACAGCATAAGAAATAGTCTAGGTAAGACTCAGGTTCTTACTTGTTCTAAACACTGAAATCCAGCATTTGTATCAGTGACTTGTAGTTCTGCTATCCAGAAAACAATGTATTTCAGTATGTCTCTTTATAGGTATAATTCTTTAAATTTTATATCATGTTTTATTTATAGGTATTATTCTTGTCTTTGTGTTCATTTTGTCCAATTATTCCTCCAGTGGTGATAAAGTATGTGGGAAAAAAAGGTCATTTACCCCCTTTATTTTTACTATCAGCTATGTAGAGCTTTTGACTTCTTCTGGGAGTCTGTTTTGCACTCCAGGGGACTTCTTGTTGCAAGTCAGTAATTCCCCTATTTTTAATTCTTCCCCTTTGTTACTCTCCACTACAGCATCTCATTCTGATCTTGTGGTCGGCTTGCCCAAGTTACCAAGCTAGAAGGACTTACAATAGTGTTTCTCTTGACTAGCACTGATATAGGAGAAAGGAATTTGGTTCATGCTGTCTCAAGTGGGGGAACTTTCCTTGAGGAAATAAATACAACACTTCCATGACCAGCATCTCTCAGTTGTGATGGATAGGGTTTTCCATAATTGGCTGGAGCAATGGTCTACTGACCTTGGACCACGGTCTCTGCAAGTGGCCTCTACCAGCTGCTTCAGTGAGAAATGGCAGAGACCCTATGGGTGGCACTGGTTGAATAAGCAGCCTCAGGGAAAGCTGTTCTCTGATAGATGGAGGTGGGTTCTGTGCTGTACGCTGAGATGTAAGGATTTACCTCTTCTATACTTAACAGTATGGTTGTTTTGCTTTAATGTTGTTGTCTTCATGGCTGTTCATATATCTTAATAGTCAGCTGTAATGGTGGGCTCTATAGGTTAATGTGCAACAGATTTTAAATGTACTGCCTTCTTCAGTCTCAGTTGATGGCTTCTCATTCACTACTCAATGCTCTTTCCTTCAAAAAAAACCAAACCCAAAACCCAAAAAATGTACAAAAGCAGACAGACCTCTTAAATAATCGCTTTAAAATGAGATTTCCATTCTCCTACTTTGTTGATATCTTCCTTTGTGAAGTCAAAGGGTAAGATGCAATATTGGCTTTACTTTCCAAGCATCTTGTGTGTCCATGTTGTAAAGATTTAAGTGCTAAGCCAGTCTCCAAGTATTTTAAGTGCATTAATAGAAGATGTAAATCCAGTTGATTATGACTGTCCAGACTACAATAAGCCATTAATGAATTTTCTTTTTTTGAGTAGTGCATGTGTGAGAACTTGCAACACAACCTGTAGGCCATTAAACTTAAAATTAGAGTTAAAATGAGAATCTGGAGGGGCAAAAGGAGAAGTGCTTGCTCTGGAGCTCCTTCTTGGGAAGTGAACAAATCTGGGGTACTTTTTTAATGCTTATTGGAGAGACCTATATTTCTATTCCTTCAGGAGAGAAGAGATTCCTTAGTTATTCTAAACCCAAAACATTGAAATTTTTGCGAGTTAGGCTTCAGTAGGATTTTCAGAGCCTGATCATATTGCCCTTCCTTCTCCTACTCCTCTTTCTCTGCTTTTCAGTCCGAGCTCAGTCCATCATCCTACTGCATTTGTACCAAAAAGAACAACCTGTCACTGTAAAATACAGCCATTGCAAGGTGTGTCTTTGGGTAGGTGAACTCTTCTCCAGGCTCTTCCCACTTTCTATGATGGTTCCCTGGGCCCTAAACAGACTGACTCTGTATATATGGTGCATACTTGTATGTAGCTCGTAAGTTGTTAGGACTCACCTATGTCCCAGGAATAACTTAAGATACTGTATGTAGGAAAAAATGCTCTTGTTACTGTTTTGATCTGCAAACAGTGACACAGACAAGAACAGAGAGTTCCAGCTCCTCATGCTGACAAGTTCTTGTGTTAGGTCTGTACTAACAAGAAAGGAATAATTTTTTTGTTTTTTAAAAACTGCTCCGCTGCCTGTGCACATGTTTGTGTGGTTTAGTTGTTTGTTTGTGGGGGTTTTTATGTTTAGGGAGCTTGTTTACAATCCCTGGTCACAGTTTAAAAACAAACAAAAACCCCCGAAAACCAAACCAAAACCAAATCTCTTCGCTGTGTAGCATCTAAATTTAGATGTGCCCTGTCTCACGCCCTGGAGGTTGCCTGCATTCCATGGTGCAGAACTAGGCAGATGCATTCAGGGTAGGGCCAAATGAACTAGCTTAGACATCAGAAGCAGACAAGCGCCGTCCCTGAATGCTCTGGCTGTGGTGATTAAGCCTGCGGTGTGGCTCAGCCTCTGCTATAACCACTTCCAGGACTCGAGTGAGATGTTCCGCCTGTCCTGCTGTGGGCAGTAAGGTGAACCAGATCTTGTCAAGTGGTTTAGGGCCCCTGGCCTGCTGCTGTGTTATGCAGTGGATGTGTGCCGATAGGGAACCATACAGGCACATGTTTAATGGGGAACATGTTCTCTTATCTTCTGTTTGCTGGCAAAGGATCAAAAATGCTGTGTAAGCAGAACTATACATATGTTTGTGGACCTCCTAGAGCTGGGAAGAAAATAGAGATGCTTGTTGTATGTGTATGAGAAACAGTGCTGCTTTACTTTTAAAAAGAAGTATGTTATTTCTTTGACTAATTCTAAGGAAAACTTTTTGCATTTACTGCCCTAACATTTACTGCATATGTGATAGTTTTGTTTAATTCCCTGCCTTTACTGATTGTTTCACTACTAGTGCTGGACCTAAGAAAACTCAAACACAGAGTTTTATGTGAAACAGATCTAATGTAAAGGATATAAAGTAACTGTTAAGCAAAAAGTACAGCAATTCACATTCCTATAGCATAACACACTTGCTGTCAACATGACTGATGCCAATAACATAGAGCAAGAAGACAGATGCAGTAGTGAGCGATGTTAGCTATTAAAAGCTGTGCTCCTGATGAGGAACACATGAGCGGCAAGCGGGGTGACTGCTGGTGCCTGCTCTCTCTGAGACCTCCCTCTGTTCCTGGCCCTTCCTTCAGAGCGTGTGAGTCACTTCCCTCCTTCCCTCTTTAGAAAATGGCATTGCAGGGTGCCGTGTTTATTGACTTTCAGAACTTTCAGAACAAAATCGTTCCACATACCTGCAGAGATGTTTTTCCCTAACTGCTGACCCTATGCGTTCTCCCTGGGTGTTGAAAGTCAAACTGTTTTTCTTCTGATTTAGGTTTTTTTGAGGATTCAAACTCTCAGGCCAAACTTTACTTCTGGAGATGCCGTGAATGCCTCTAGAGCATGGCTCCTCTCTCTGCTGTGGCCCACATGGACTACACAGCAGCAACACACCCCCTGCCATATCTACTGACAGGAGCAAAGTGAGTTTTGCAGCCAAATCTTAGAACAGGATAGAGTTTGACTTGGCTGCTTGGAGGAGGGGATTCAGCCATGATGATGGGCAAGCAGATAGTGAGTGCAATGTCACAAAATCCGAATCATAGGATGGTAGGGGTTGGAAGTAACCTCGAAAGATCATCCAGTCCAACCCCCCTGCCAGAGCAGGATCACCTAGACCAGGTCACACAGGAACACGTGCAGGCGGGTTTTGAATGTCTCCAGAGAAAGAGACTCCACAACCTCTCTGGGCAGCCTGGTCCAGTGCTCTGTCACCCTTGCAGTAAAAAAGTTTTTCCTCATGTTCAGATTGAACCTCCTATGCTCCAGCTTGCTCCCATTGCCCCTTGTCCTGTCATTGGACATCAGAGAGAAGAGCAATTGCACTCCCTCCATGTTTTTTCAGTGTGCTTTGCCCATGCCCAGTAAAACGGGGACTTACCCAGGAGTCAGTTTGTGGAGTTGAAAGGCTATATGCCAGGTCCTCTAGGACTGAATACTCCTGCCATCAATTCAAAATTGTGTTATTTGAAGGATCAGATGTGTTTGAGTAT
>NW_010160472.1:0-25336 GCF_000695765.1 Mesitornis unicolor | reverse complement strand
TCCCCCCCCCCCCCCGTTTTGCTGTTTCCCTTTTTTTTCTGTCTTTTCTTTCCTCTCTAGGAGTAAAAAAGGTCACAGAATCACAGAATACTAGGAGCTGGAAGGGACCTTGAAAGGTCCCTGTAGACATGCTTCCTTCAGTCCCTAAACCCTTAATAAGGGTCTCTGTAAGTGCTTGATGCTCACTGCATACCATCAGCTGTGAAGTTGTATTACTTCCATAGCAACCAGTCCTGTTATAAACACAAGATTGACTTCACTCTAGGAACAAGCAGATGTCGAAACTGCTCTTTGGTCTTTCGAACCCAAGACTGGGCCAGCAGTTTTGCCATCCCTCACCTGGTCCTCGTGCTGTAACAGGACTTCACTGAACCTTAGCAGTGTGGTCTTGGCTAGCTTGTAGATTATCTGCAGACCTCACTGATATATAGACTGGCAGTCTGTTAGTTGCCTGTATTTTATTTCCTTTACGCTTATTTCGAATACTGACAGTGCTCAGGAGCTTTTAGTGTAATAACCACCAAGAGTATCCCTCTGTGTGTGGGGGGAAAATACAGAATTTGAAAGTGTGTTTCCTTGGGAAAAGATAATTTATATGTGCTTTCCAGTATTCTCTGCAGTTCAATAGCTTCTCGGTCTGATTCACCAGTATATTAAAGCTGTTCTTTAGCACTCTGAAAGTACGAAATGGCTTTATAGTAGATCAAGTAATCACTGGAGAGTATCTCCTGGTGTTGGAGGACATTATGCCTGCTAAAGTTGCCATGGTAGCTCTCATACCATTCACTTTTCTAGTCTGTCAGCATCGGGGATGCACCCAGTGAAAGATCCAGCATCAGTTTACTTCCTTTTTGGGATTTTTCAGTACCTTCATGGTTGTTTTAGGCCTGTCAGTTGACCCCGATTTTAGAAGGAATGGACATAGAACTCATCTAGACTCTATAATCAAAAACTTTGCTTAAAAGATGCAAATCCAGAAGACACGAATGATTTTTATTTTTATTTTTTTATGTTGAATGTTCCTTGACTAAACTGAAGAATTGGGCTAACTTTTTCAAATTAAATCTGTAGGATTTCATTTTAAATTGCAATAACTAATCATTAAAAGTGAACTATCACCCCAGGTTTGAAAGCAATATAATTGTATGTATGTTTTCCCTTCTCAAAGTGTGTGTGTGTGTGTATTTATTTTTTAGAAGTATTAATTTTCATAATGACTGTACTGAGTGCAGTTCTGGTGAGGAGGATTAAATTTTATTTGCAGGGTTGAGTGCAGTCAGTGCTGTATAGAAACAGAACCCAGGTGTTCCTCTTCATTTTGCTCTGTTCTAACAACATCGCTGCTTTTAACTATGAATTTTTAAACACAGTCTAGCTAATGTAAGTAACATTTCTCGTACACCATGAGCTTACATCTTGCAAAGAAACTAAAGGTAACAGGTTATGGCTTGGCTGAGACCATTATAATATTGGAAAATTAAAGAGTCTTAATGATACTGTGCATCTTGCATGTAGTAAAAGATCCTTCTGCTACAGGGAAAGTTTGTTTTTTTTCTTTCAAGAAGCAGTATAAAACAGCTTTATTCCTATAACTTAGCATTTTTTCTCCAGACTACACCATTTCCCCACCTCTTACCCCACTTTCCCCCCCCAACAAATCCAGGAGAATATAACTTAGAATATTGTTCATTAGTTATACAGCATTCTTCTGCTCATAAACTTCAGAAAGTGGCTCTTTTTAGACAGAAAGGATCTTAAATTTTGACCAGGATGCACAACTGGAGAAGATGTTAGAAAATGAAAATCTGTGAGAAGCAGTGATGCTTTATTTTTAATGGAGAGAAAGTTATTCTATAGATGCTTTTCTTTGTGCCTCAGTTTTGAGGTTTGCAATACTTTATAGGACATGACATTGAAGAATAACATTGAAGAATAACTGTACTTTTCACGTCCTTGTGATTTTAAATCAAAGGATGGAGGTGGTGCGTAAGCAACATAGCCGTTCTGGCCAGCTTCTTTGGGAGAGGTAAGGGTGTATGGTTCAGCTCAAATTGCTAATCCAAGGCACAGCCTGCTCCATGGCACTGCTGGCCACACAGTCAGGAATGGCTCCAAGTAGCAGGATCAGTGGCTGTGAGGGCTTTGAGCTGGGTTTTTCATTTGCCGCTGTAACCCCCAGGCCACTTCCTTTTCATCAGAGACACATGGCATTTGATTAGAAATCTTTCTTTTATGTCTGATTTTTTTTTTCTGTGAAAGACAGCAGACAAAAAAGTCTCAATATTTTGGTTGGTTTTACTACTAATATTTGTAGTTCTTATTTCATCTTACCTTGGTGGTCGTATAGTCCCCAGACCAGTAAAACCACAAGCAAAAATATTTCTAACTTTCTGAAAACAACTTTCAAAGAACATACCACCTTTTCTGTTTCTGGGAAAAAGCGACCTTCCCAAACAGCACCTAATACTATTCTCTTCCCACCTCCCAAAACTAAGTACTAAGCAAATGCTGTTTTGACCTGATGCTAAATCCATGATGATATTTTAATTCACTTGAAACTTATTTTAATACAAGTCTAGGTCTTACTGGGACCAACAGTTCCTTAGTATTTGGTATTTTTAGTATGCTTGCTACTTATAAAAGGACTGACCATTTCTTGTCCTTTTGAAGGCCCCAATCTCAGCTGTTCCTCTCCTTTGTGTGGAGTGGGAAGTGAGAGATGAGAGGACAAAAGATGGCATTAAGCCATGTCCCCATGTCTGGGGACAGCCTGGAGCTTACATGGCCTGTAGCATATCAAAGAGCAATTTCAAAGCCGATTGCTGTTCTGCTTTCTATGTGCCTATGGGTCTCTGGAAGCAGATAAGTCATAGCATAATATATTTAACCACAGTCCTCTGCTTGTCGCCTTGGTACCCCTTTTTGCCATACTATCTGTTTCTTGGTGGATAGAGAGGAGAGAATAATTGTGGTGGGACTGTAGGAGAGCTGCGAATAGGGCTGAGTGGTATCTATACTTCCAAAAGAGCAGCAAAGAGAAGGTGCACATAATTTGATGGTGGATTTATTTCTGAAGCTGCAGGACTGGTGTTGCTCAGACCTGTACTGGTACTCTGCAGCTCCAGCTATATCTCTACCTCTGTGTAGACACATCTGTTGTTTTCTAGGCAGAGTGGGTTTTTGGTCTGTTTGTGGCTTTTTTTTTTTTTTGGTTTGAGTTTTTTTGTTGTTGTTGGTTTTTGTTGTTGTGGTGTTTGGTTTTTTCCCTCCTGTCTGGAGCAAACTATGGGATTCTAGCATTCACAGTGGCAGACTTGGTTGTTCACAACTTCAGATTTGAGCATTGTTAAGTCTGAAGTATTCAACATCTGAGGATTCCTGCCACCTGGTTTTGTCAGCTGATGATTTGATTTTCGAGGTCACGTCTTTTTCTATGTAGACAAAACCAATGTTTGTAGTCTTCCAGATGATGATAAAACTTCTAAACAGATTTTTAAACTGTTTTTAAACATTTCTTGGGACAGCATCAAATTACAGTAAATAGTACAAGGACAAAACTGACTGGTATAACCAGGCAGATATGTTGCCTTAAAATGAGCTAATGGGCTAGCATTCACCTCATCTTCCTCTTGAAGTTGAAATTTATTTCAAAAGCTAACCAAACTGGGGAATGTTGTAGAAATTACCTGAGGAAGGTTAGGGCAGCTAGTGGCTTATCAGAGCATCTCTTGTTGCAAGAAAAAAAGCTTTTACTGTGAAAAAGCATGATGGTGGGGTATTGTGCACTCTGAATGTGTTCTCTGATTTCCTGTCTCCATTTTTGGGTGCCAACAGGGTGATATCCTGCATGTCACTGAGAGAGGAATGGTTTGCAGGTCCTGCTTGCTTCCAGGTGGGGTTTCAAGATTTATTGGCACATTGAGTCCTGGTCATCTCAAAGTGGTTACCCAAGCAATGAGACAGTGTGATATTTGGGCATGCTGGCAGAAATACACACAAGAATTTGAAACTCATGCCAGGGCAGAGGCCCAGTGCAACATCTGTGTGCTTCTCAGCTGTGTCTTAAATTCTTGTTTTCAAGGTTTGGGTGTTTTATAGGTCTGAAAGTAGCATAAGGGGTCTGCTCAGACCTAAAGACTTCCGAGGTGTACTCTCTAACCCATTAGGAGGGATAGTTAAAGGCTGGACTACTAGGTTCCCTCAACAGGCTGTTTTTAAGTCCATAACTTACTTCATTCATCATCATTGCACAGCTTGAATAGCAAATTAAAATGCTGCTAACCAACACATGTTAATAGGAAGATGAATTACTTGTATACCTACATAGAAAGTCTAGCAGTAATGGGTTGAACTTCTTTCAGTGCATTGAATGGATTGAATATTATGATTTTGGTTAGTCCTACAAAAAGTAATTTTCCAGTTATCTAAGTATCCATATACTTATATTTGAAAAAAAGAAGCCTTAAAACTAATAATTACCATCTCAAATATGGGTAAACATTCCAGGCTACTCCTTTAGCAGTGCTGCTGTCTTGAATTAAAAAATGCATTTTTCTTAGGTTCTCATTTACCTCCCAAGGATTTGCCTGGGACTGTTCCTCCCTCAGCTGGCATTTGTGTTTTCAATTTATCTATGCATCCTTTCCCTGGATAGCTTTTGTACCTATGGAACAAATCCCTTGGCTGATATGAAGTATATCTTGCTTACTTTATTTTCACTGCCATCTTTGCCTTTTGTTTCCTTTGATGTTGCCCTTAATCTAGAATAAATCTTTGAGACTGGCAGTTGTAGTTGCTCTTCACATACAGAGGAAAATTATGAAACCTACCATAATTAATACCCAGTGTGTACTAATAGTACAACCCACTAATCTACTCAAATTTGTGTTAATGGGAAAACATATTGGAAGAAGAAATGAAAATGAAATAAAAGTTACATATGTAGAAAAGTTTCATGTATTGTAAGGGAAACATAGTAATGCTATTTAATTAGAGGCTCTATTAGAATTAAATTGCTGAAAGAAAGTGTTTCTGAATAAATGCACTGCAGTGGTAAGGGAAATACAAACAAATGTGTACATGTATTTTACTCCTTAAATGCTTTCTAGGCTTGCTTTTAATGAGACTTTTGTCTCCCACAGTCACTGCTAATATAGAGAAATCTGTGCCACTTTTTCCCTCCCATCATGCTGTGTGTTTGAAATTTGCCAGCTAAGGTGTGGCTCATCATATAATCAATGTTGGCATTTGATTTCCCCTCTGATAATTATACAGCTTGCTTTGCTTGACAAGTTCCTCATGTATGTATGTTTGTTTATTTATTGCAGTTTCACAAGCTACAAATGAGATTACATGCTGACCAAGTCGTGCTGGAACAAGTACAAGAGGAGAACCAGTGCTTGAATCAGCAAGTTCCTTGTCTGACAGCTGTGTTTATGGCACTGCAGAAAATGGTGAGATCAATAGAAGAATAATAGAAGCTCTTTGAATGTTTGAGCCTTGGAAGCAGGTTAAACCACTATTGAATTTTTATGCAGTTGAGGTTTTGTATGGGCACGTTTCCTTCTGCATGTTTCAGAACATAATTCATTGTGTGACTAACATTGCAATGCTATTTACTTGAATATATTATGAAAAGACAGCCTGGTGTTCTCAGTCATATGTAGTTTTGGAAAGCTTCCAAATGCAACATTGCCATAACTGCCTTGCATTGCTGTACCTAGAATAATCCAGAGGGAAGTTGGGAAACTACTGTGGGTTTGGTTTTGTTTCTTTTAAAAGGAGTTGAAGTCTGATACAGCTTCATTCTTTAGAGAGATTATTGAGCAGTTATTTAAAGTGGGGGAGGCACTTGACCTTCTCATGGCTGGAGGAGGGGAAAGGCTTTTGTTGTAGGCAATAAAATATCCTTTGGTTGTCCTCAAACTGTTTGTGGCTTTGCTTAGTAGTGTTAGCTGGGAAAAGAAATACATACAGCTTCAAGGCTAGGTTTATGAAATGCAGAGATCAGTGCTGTTCCCTCTCTCATCCAAGAGCTCTGTGGTTGTAGCATCCACCTAGCCTCTAGCACATCTGGATGAAATTCCATTAATCTTGGTGAGGGGGATTTGAGCTCTATGTATCTCCCACCCCTGAGAGAGTTTTCTGACTGCAAGCTGTTGTTAGGTATTTTGGGATGGGGTTTTCTATGCTTTTTGCTTAAAATGTAGGGGCCTTGTTTCTGAGTGAGGATATGTAGCAAAAAGTTGTGGATTTTGTCTTGTGAAATCTCTGGAGACAGAGTACTATATAGGCAGTTAGTGTCAAGGACTTCGATATTAAGTTTTTCATGTACAAGTGGAAGAGCTGAAGGGCATTCTTCACCTGTTCAGCAATCTGGACTCTTGATACTCCTGCAGCTTGTTTGGCTTGTATCAAACATTCCTGTAGACTCCAAAACAAATGGTGTATTTTCAAGGTTTTATTTTGAAAAGCAGCACTTGTGTGTAGCAATGGAAGACAGAGGTACCAGTGGGAAATGTGACTACACGTGATGAAGCCCTTGGTTACAGTGTCTTTCTTCCAAAACTGAGCTCCCAAACCGAGAACTGGAGCTCTGGGTCCTGCTCCTGCTTCTCTCATCTCCACACTTTCTTACTGAAGACATAGCTTCAGGTGTAACTTGTGAAATGTGTGTAGACCGAGCATTGGCAGCAGCAAGTGAATCAACTTGTATCAAATATGTAAGTGCCTGTATTAAAAGGCTGGCTTAATCTGGCATAAAATTATTTGCCAAAAATTTAAAAACGAAGTGGTTAATAGGTGGACATCTGTCCTCCTCCTGTAATCAGTGCAATGGGATTAATCTCTCCTAATTTAAAACTTTAGGAGCTTCTCTGTCATCTCATTAGTCATTGGAAAGGTAGATTTCATTTCACAGATACCTGTTGTAACATAAGAGAAATCATTCTCCAGGGGGGCTTCCCCTTTGACTGTAGATGGTACTTTCATGACCAGAGAGTTCAAGTTAGGTAAGGAGATCTTAATCTCCAGCCTCCCCAGTCCAGTGAGGATGGGGAAAACATAGCTAAGGATGTTGTTCTCCTGATTTAGGCACGAAACTTAGTTGCTTAAAGTTAGGTTGTGGAAAAGCTGCCTTTTGTTTAAAAGTGGGTTAAAACACTTTAATGAGTATAATTTAAAGGATACCTTTTATCTTGGTATGGACAAGATCAAAGACATCCTAAAATTATATTAGTATCTGTGGAACAAATGAAATGCTGCCTGTCTCTTTGGAAGCAATAATGCAACTGAAAAATAGTTTTTCAGCCTATTGGACTAAAGTTTTCTCCCCTTGTTACCTGTAAAGTAATACTCAGGGTATTGAATCCCACATGAATATTGCTATGCTGCACGTACTGGATTTTTGTAGGTAGAAACAAAGAGGCTGATCTTTAAACATCTGTATTTTAAACTGGGATATGTCTCACAACCAGAAAAAATGTAGCCATGTAAATGGCAAAAGAACTGTAACAATTTTCTCAAACTTTGTGCAAGCTTATTGCGTCTATGTTTGTTAAATAAAAAATCATTCTCCCTCACTAAAAGAGTATTAAGTATTTCTAGTACTTAGAAATTCTGCTTGTTTTTTTTTAAAGGCATTTTCAGTATGAATATGATGATTGCAAAATCAGAGGCTTTTGGCCGTATCTGTTCACGAACACAGTCCTGTAGCAGTGTCAGAAGCTGTGTCTCCAGGTTGTACTCACAGGTCATTAGAAGTTGAACCCTGAATGCCCATCAAGACTGATGCCGCTATGCTTGTTGCACACCTAGGAAATGAGGCCTCTGATCCTGTGCTTGACTTTTTACTGATAAAATACTTTCATGCTCCATCTAGAGTAGACCAGAGCACAGAAGAGCAATCAGAGCTCCCTCTGTCCTGAGAACATTGCTGAGGCATGCTCACCTACTTTCTGAGTTTCTACTAGCAATTGCAACAAATAGACACATATCTGAGCTGCTCTGCCTGGACAGTGTAGTAGCTTTTAAAAAGACTGATTTGCTAATCAAAGGCTGATGCAGAGGCCATTGAAAATAAAACTAAAAAAATTAAGTGCTAGTTTTCACTAGTTTTCTGTGTGGGGCCTTCAACTAAAGGAATGACTATTAAAGGAACTGTGATGCCAGTAAATGCATGTGCGTGGGGTCTTCTCTTCCTTTGCTAGAGAATCTTTTTTTTTACACTGCACCGTTATCAGAAACATCCCTTCACACTGTAAGCTTTATAGTGAAAGAATGGCACCCTCATCTTCATCATCATCATCATCATCTCAGAGGAGAGGTTACAGGGAACCTCATCCTCCCAAGGGGATCAGCAGAAAGGTGAGCTGACAGATGCTGAGAAATCCATCTCAGCCTTGAGATCAAGGATGCTGTGGGGATTGATGAGTTCTGGATTAGGCAAATGAGGAGCACCTCCCTGGCATGTGTTTAACACCACAAAACACAGGTGTTGACACACAGCTGCAGAAATTACTCATTGGTGTGTGTAGAGAAGGTTTTCAGGGGCATTGACAAGGGTAATGTCTGTCTAAGGCAAAATAAATGAGACTTGTGTGAAGCTTCCCCATCTTAGCTGACTTTGTGAATGCTAAACTGTCTCCAAGAACTAGTATGCCATAATTATACCTGCTTCTTAA
This sequence comes from Mesitornis unicolor, assembly GCF_000695765.1. Taxonomy (NCBI): domain Eukaryota; kingdom Metazoa; phylum Chordata; class Aves; order Mesitornithiformes; family Mesitornithidae; genus Mesitornis; species Mesitornis unicolor. The sequence goes on along the minus strand of NW_010160472.1, from coordinate 16,655 downwards.
TCATTGTTACAAGCAAGATTTACCTGCCCTGCCAAACACACTTGCAAGGAGGTTACTGCTTTCTTCCTTCCCAAGACTGTGGTATTGTATATTCATAATGACAAAGCAGAAGCAAATCTCAGATGCAGATGCTCTCCTGTATCATAATGGGACTGCATCCTGTTTCTGCCACACCAAATAGAGCCTCACTTAAGACAAGTCTTTGAGAACTAGACACGTGCAGCAGTAAGGGAACCTGCAACACAAAACTGTGAGTAGCTGGCAGAACAAGTGAAATGCAGAGCACACGTCCTGTGTGTCATGAGATGACAAATGCAATCATCTTTAGGACTAAAAAAGAGGACATATGCAATGACTGCATTTTATTGTGGATTTTTTTTCCAGCAGCAAAATATATTAAAATAATCCAGGAATTTAGCCTGACTACTAGCTGACATAATGTACAAATATAATGACAAATGCATGAAGTTTATTAAAATTTTTATTTTGTTTCTATTTTCTTCTAAATTGTGGTTAGAAATTGAATTCTTCAGCTGCAATTGCAGTGTGTGATAGAAATGAGACACTCTTGGTGTGTAATACTACAGTGTGATGCAGACTAGACCTCACACTTGTTTGGATCACAGTGTAAGGCAATACGTCCTTGTGTATATATAAATCCTACAGGTGAGGAACTAAATATTCTAGAGGCCTAACTTTACCCTGTGAAAATTCGACAGTCCACCCTCTCTTAGTGGCTTGTATGCCCTACTGGCAAACACAAGCGCGTGGATGGAAAATTGGAGCCTCTCTGAATTAACAAAAAAATCTTGCAGGGATAAATTAGGCTATAGTCTCAGAAATACTCTTCTTTTTTGTCTTTCCTCTACAGAGGCTGTAGGTATAGCCTTGACTTCATCTGCTACAGTGCTGAGCTGAGCTAATTTGTTGCAGGTCAAGACCAATAAGCCTCTGTTTCTTTTGCTCTTCTCTCTGCTGACAAGAGAGATGGGAGGACAGCTCAGGAGTAGTTTGGTTACACCCTGCTTCTTGATCAGGGCATACAGCAAAACTCCAGTCTAGCCCTTTACAAATAAGTGTAACGGTTTATCTCTTTTGCAGTGGATGGGGAAAAAGGAAGGACAAATCACTTGGATACTGCTAAGCCCCAAGCAAGGCAATGGGGAAAAGGCAGGGTTTTTAAATTTGTCTTTTAGAGCAATGGTATGAGTAAAACAAGAAGCCAGTAGCTTCTTCCATGATGCTCTGCCTGCCCCCTCCCACTGCCTTGCAATGTGATATCACTTGTATTTCCCATATTTCTACTTTGAGTGATACCTTGATGACCTGCTCAGTGCTGGAGTGCCTAATTCTCAAATGAAAGATGGCTCCATGGGTCTGACTCTGTCGATAACCAGAATATGTGACAGCCGTTCCTGCAGCTGTGATGTTTTAGGGGTTTTTTGGGGACCAGTGTCACTGTGATTTATACTGCTGCCCAACTAAGGGATTTGGATTTTAAAATAATCTCATCAGAGGGATCTCAGCCAAATACATTTCACTGACTGTGTTTGATTATCTGAGACGGGGTCTGCAGTGACAAATTTGCCACAGAAATTGCTCTTGGGTAGCTGGAGACCATGAGAGAGCACTGTATGCAGGCTCCCAGGTGAGAGAGGCTTTCTGTTCATTTTGCATATTGGAAGGCAAATTTTAGGAAAGGTGAAAAGAGTTATGAGAACTGCCAGGAATTTTTTAATAAAGTGTTTTGGGGTTTTGGGGGTTTTCTTTGTTGTTTTTGGTTTGGGTTTTTTTTTTTTTGGCAAAGCACAAGGTTCTGTCAAGAAACATTTCTGTTCACAGCATGTTATTTTGATGTTGCTGACAGCATTTCCACTTTCAGAGCTAGATTACTAAAGATGGAGACTGTTCAATTTTCTGAAAAAATTTTTATGATGAATTTAAAGTGTGTGCATGTACCAACACACACACATACCTGAAAGCTGCATTTCCCAGCTAGCAGTAACAAATGCAGTGCTTTTCTGTTTTGTTGTGTGGAATCCTTCTGGGTGACCCTGGTACTCTCTCTCTTCTATAAAGAAGTTTGCAGCCCTGGGGAGAGTGCATGAAGAAATACAGGCTTGAGCTTCTTGGATACTGGTCAAAATGTTCCTTCTAATCAAATTTCTGACTTTAATGATTCTTGCAGTCTGACCTTGTGTCATCCAGTGGCACTGCTTGTTGTTGAGAAAGATGACTTAAAATAAGAGAGAGGAGATCAACGTTAGTTGAAAGAGTAATATTTGAGGTCCTGTTGTAATTTTTTCATGCAATTTCTGAATTCAGTGGCTGCCAAATGTTTTAAAGTGGCTTTCACTCATTCATAAGGAAACACCTTCCACTCTGAAGTGCTGACCAAGTAGGATCTCAGGAACTTCAAATCAGAGACTTCTGCTGGAAGGAAAGTATTTACCTGGAGTTGGAATGAGTGTGGATCCTCCAGCCCTTTCCCTAGGTCTTGGCTTTGTTAACTACAGAGTGCTCGAGCCCCTCTGGAACAGGTTGTTCTCACCTTCACTCATACTGAGTAAGGGGAAGGTGTGTCAATTCGAACCAGGTTTGCTACTCGAAGTCTTGCACAATAATTACAGAATTAAACTGTCTCTAGCGTGCTTATACTTAAAGAAGTTATTCTGTCTTTGGAGTGAAAAATAGTTCACTTTAAATGCTATATATGCATTTGTGCATGTGTGTATACATATTGGGGTGGGAAGGAAGAATGGGCAGGCAAAAGATGTAATTATTCAACAGAAGTCTTAGTCTTGCATTATAAATATGGATCATGACTTAAGGAGCCTGAGGACATAATGTATTCATCTTCTGTTTGAATATCTAGTTTTAATCATGGACTTGCCTGAAAGTCCTTATGAAAGATGAGCACTGACATTTAAAGTACTTCTGACGTACGCATTGTCTGTGTACAGATACAGTGGGCTCTTGCAGCAAAGGGATTAAGGACAAGAAGATGCTGAATTGAAACAAAGCCAGTCAGTCTTTTCCAAAGCGGAAAACTTACTTTCATGCATTAGCAAATGCCTATAGGTAAGGCAAGGATATGTTCAGCATAAATGTCAAATCATTCAGTTGAAAGGATAAAATTTCTTGAAACATCAGCGTGGGCACTGGGGAGCGGGCTGGCAGCAAATGTGGCTTGTGTTCACAGCCCTGGCACTGGCTTTGGGTGGACTGCTTAACCTCTTCCCACCCAGGTCCACTTCTGGATGTATCTGTGCAGTCTGGCGAGCTTTCCCAAAGAGTAAGCATGCAGTTGTATAACTGCAAAAGGAGTCACAAGCCTGCTCTGTCCAGCCTGCTGCCTTTGTCTTGGCAGAGAAATGCATGAAGTTCATCGGCCATACAACTCATCCAATCCATGGTCCTTGTATTCTATTAGCCATAGCAGTGAAATATGTGTGTGAAATATATGTAAAGAAGAGGTGTTCAAAATGGCATCTCGACCCCATTGCTGGAGATGCAGAACCACCACAACACAACATATGATTATCCAGAGTCTATTGCAGTGAGGACTTCACTACGTTATTAGGCTTAACACTGTCTTATAATTAAAGATGAATGCTGTATAAAGGCTATGCACTTTTCATTCCATTGAATCCTTTGTGACAGGCAGCTACAGGAGTCCTACTGTGGTTTAAAAGGGTATTTTCTTACCCTTGCACTTTTGAACTTAATGGCAAAGAGAGGTTTCTGTAATACATTGCCTGTGAAGTAGCAGATATAACTTGCCATGATGTCTTATAGACATCAGGCTACACCTTGTAGGAGATCAAGAGATGTCTCTTAGACACATTCACATAGCTTAACTAAACATTTGAGTCATTTTAACTCAACTCATGGTGTTGCATTGAAGTGGAGCACTTGAGAGAGTGGCTATTTGTGAAATCAGGTGAGCGCTTGTCTCTTCATTGCAAGTACTGTGCTTTTTACTGAGATAAGGCTTTGGTACTCCATGAGCGGAGATATACAATAACTCCAAATTCTCTCTCTACAGAAAGAAAGAGGAGATTGTGTAGGGCACACTGGCTTGTGGAGGCTCAGCTCATGAATAAACTTCCTTTCTCCTTTCCTTTTGGCTACAGAAAGCTCTGCAAAAGGTTAGACTGTGTAGAGCAGATGAATGCAGGTGCTGATGTGCAAGGGAGAAGAACAACTTATGGAGCAAGAGGCCCAATAAATGAAATTGATAATTTTATATTCAGAGACTTTTCTCTGGAAATTATAGATTTTGTTAGCTAATACATCGCCTATAGCTTTTCCTGTGCTGTGAGAGATACATCATGTGCTATAGTAGCATGTCACTGTACATATGTTGTCTTCAATTAATGTGTGTCTTTTGCGTTTGTCATATTTTTCAATGGCAAATGATGCATGTTCAGAGTCTCCTCTTGTTTGGGTTATTCTTTGAATTTGTTCAGAGCAAAGTAGGAACTATTTCCTGAAGAAGCTCATAAAAGCTATAGCGTAATTGCTGAATAATGTTACTGAAGCAAAAGACTAAAATTATTAAGGAGCAATTAGAAATTTCCTTGAGGGAACAGGCATGCTATTAAGAGACAAAATTTGATGAGACAAATGACCTTTACTTATTCCCAGGAAAAGCCTAAGCTTTTTATTTTTTCACTTATGAGGTCAGGAAAAGTGACTGTCAATCTGTGTGTGTGACGTATGTAGTAAATGATTAATGCTAGTAGAAGCAATAGTGTAAGGCCGTGTTTGGGTAGACAGACATAAATAGACTCCTGAAGGAACTGCTCTTCTGAGGCGTGCTGTGCCGGGATATCCTGCTGCTGACAAAGTGCTCACAAGCCTGGAGTGATGCGATGAGTGTGTTACCCATATTCAGCATCCTCACAAGCTGCAGGGCTATGGGAGTGCAATGCCAGGCCAGGCCTGCTTGCCTTCTAGCAGCGCCTGTAAGCTGTTCTGCTGGCCAACAGAAACCAGGGTACCAACAGACCAGGGCATTTTTGGCTTTATCTCAGTATTCCCTTTTATGTGCAGTGCTGAGCCCTGTAAGCTAGAAGAACTGGCGTGGCTGCTATGAAACTCATGCACGCAGTTTTCCTCTCCTATGAAAAGAAATTGCGGTTCTAGCAGGAGGGATTTTAGAGGCTACTATGTGCTTTGTATCTTCAATTTTATTTAAAACTTCACTATTCCTATCTTTTTTTATAGCTTAATATATTTATATAAGGAGCGTTAAAAGAGAAGCTAAAGTCAATGTTACAGAAGTCAATAGCACAGATTTTTTTCCTTGAGGGTTTAGCACTAATTTCTCGTCCTGCCCTGTAAAGCAGATGCTGAAGCTGTAACTAAAATTTAGACAACTTCCCCCTCACTGTGGGCAGAGCCCCACTTATTAGTAGAAGAAATTCTGTGCAGCTTGCAAGTCTTCCCTTGTTGTGTATCTTGATAGTTAAGGTCTAGTTTGGAGGCAGTTCCTCTATTAGCTTGCCTTTACTGAGCATCTGTAGATCAGAGGTTGGAAAGAGCCATACTTAGGCAAAATACAAAGTCAACAGGAAAGTGTCACTTATTTTTTTTCCTTCCCCTGTGCAGCGTCTCTGTCCATACTAATAAATATGTTTCTGAGCCTACTTTTCTTAAGTAAGAGGTGAAGAGGACAATGATGTCTAGTTGTGGGAGTGTGGGAGGTATAATTTCAGTTCCTCCCATGGCCCATGCCTCAATAACCATATCTGGGTTAGTTTATGAATTTATGAGATGGAAGGATCTTCCTTTTTCGCACTTTGGAATCTACAGATAAGGAGTGCTTCTTAACAGGGAAATGGTATTGTTAGATTTTGCTTGAAGTTTGGGTAGATGTCAGCTGAACCACTAATACAAGGACCTCTTTCTCCAGACAAGTTGACAGCTGGGTATGTGTTTGGTATTAATGCCCTTAATTGAGGGATAGGAAGCTCCTAGACAGAGTTGGCATTAACTATCAGTGTGGTGACTGACACCTTGGCTCAAAGGAAGATGAAAGATACTGCACTGCAGAGTCCAATAAAGGGGTAATGAGTGTTTTTGGGGGGTAGATTGCTCTTTGAGACTATAGAGATGATTGAGCTAGTCTGACTGGACAGTATGCACTAGGACAGGTCATAAAATGTGTTGTGTTACCCAAGCTGATGTCTGGTCATGCTAAGATTTTTCCTGTTGTGGCCAATTGCTAGTCTGTGAGGAGGTTAAGTCAGTGTGATGCTGAAATATGGTCATCTTCTCTTGGCTTGTGAAATTAAGAGAGTTACTGTCTGGGATGTTATCCAAAATAGCATCAATAGTTTGATATGAAAATGAGCTTGCTCTTATACTGTGCTATTTTATGTTAAACCCAGTAATATTTCTTTACACTGCTGCTACCAGCACTGCTTTCAGTTAGTAACCAGGCTACTTTCCACAGTAGAGTGTTGTTTGTATAGCACCGTTTGATGTCCTTGATAAGGATGGAGCCCAGAGCAGTTCATGGGCTCTAATGTCACGGAGAATTTTTCCATAGATTATTTTTGTGGAAATTGCTTTAAGCTCTCAGTCCCTATTTCTGCACTAGTGCTACAGGATCTTGCCAGGAGACCATAAAAGAAAACTGCACTTAATTGAAAAGAGTGGTTTCAGATGAACTTGTAAAACCCTGACGCTTTGGAAAGGTATGGAAGTAGATGTGTAAGACACATCCTGTGCAGTGGCTTGCCTTGATCCTTATCCTGACCAGCAGCATCTGGCGCACTGAGTCAGGCTTAGAAGGCATAAGTGACCTTGGATCAAAGGAGCCTTGTTCTCCTTCGTTTCAGCCTAGTATGTTATGTTGGCACTTTGCTGTTACCTCTGCACCCATCTTGTCACACAGGGAGAAGAGAGGCTTCAGAGATCTGTTAGAAGCTAGAGAAAGAATAATTTTAAACAACTAATTCTTAATAATAAAAGTCACTTTTTAATTGAAGCAACTTAAAATAAGGATTTACTTCATTTTAATCTGCCTGTATCATATATAGATCCTAGCTTGGAGCTAATCAGTCAACTGGCCATCCCCTCCTACCATTGCCAGGACAGAATAGTGACCCATGGATGGATGGAGCACAGGTACCAGCTTCTCTGAAATGAGGGACTCTGACTACATCTCTGCAGATATCAGTGCAACTTTTAGTTGACTGTTCTTTATTCATTGGATAAATGAGTAGAAAGTATATGCAGTTCAATTTCTACATCCTGAGGGATCTGTACCAGCTCTTGGGCAGGTGTCTGTGGGTGAATTATTTTCTTTAGTTGTTGAGGTGGTATAGAGGCCTAAATGGAAAAAGTGTCCCTTGAGCCAGGTGGGGAAGAGTTGGAGGGTTTGGGGTTTGGACCTGATTCTGAATGTTGCAACTGAGCTTGAAAGACAAGAGCAGCCAACTTACTTGGAACTATCTCCCAGCGTGAGGTAGTGGTTCGTGTGCAGCACCAGTTGCTTGCCTAACACTGAGTTTTGTAGAGCAGTACAAGAGGGCTTCCCATGTGCTAGATGTGACATGTCTTAGACATACAATATACATCTGCAGCACTGGAGTTGTGATTTTCTGATTTTTCTGCTGCTTCATTTGAAAACAGATGTGTGTCAGGAACTGAACGACTTTGAGAGACTTCAGTGTAACTCTATTATGCACATCACTGCAAAAGAAAATGCTTTCAAGTTTTTACTCGGAATGAAATACCTTTAGGCTTGACTCTCCTAAATGGAAAATGTTTTCCCTTTTTATCAGTATTCTCTTTTCTTACACCTTACCAGATGCCACAAAAGTACAAGCTCACTGTGACAGATATTTTGCGGGACAGCAAACATGCTTTCTAACTGGACTTGGCTCTGGAGTCAAACATCAAATCCAAGCTCTCTCACTGGGGGTAGAGTGGAGGGTTCAGGTTTGGATCTAAGTTTGAAATTCAGCCCCTGTACAAATGAAATAATTCAAATTCTTTCAAGCTTTCAGCTTAATTTTGGTCTCAAATTTGCTCAAAGGAGGAATTTTCAGGTTGCCAAAGGCTGTGGGGTACTTCTGCCAACTTCTGTGACAGGGACAGTAGATTGCTTCCTGGCAGGTGGACAACTTGTACAGAAATGCACAAGTGTGGGAGTGAGGCATCTCTGGAGATTCTCATGGTTTCTGTTCCTGTGATGTGTTTTTATTTGCTGTTTCTGGTCTCTTGTACTTGAGGTCTTAGTTTTTTTGTAAGTGGTTACCTAGGATTTTGTAGCCTGGTGAAGTACCGGGATGGGTATTATATGGGCTTTCTGGACTTCCTAATTTCCATTGTGTTGACTAGAAAGCTAAATATATATGGCTAAAGAGATTACAAGCACTTTCATATAAACTGCTGAGAGATCTGCGGTCCTTTTTGTCTCCAGTTTACTGATGAGTTCCCATAAGCGCATTCCGGGTTTCCAGCCTAGTTCTCAGGAAGTTCATGCTGATGCTGCATCGCAGAGTTGCTGTCTTCACCTCAATCTCTCTGGGCCTCAGCATTACTAAAAGCACCTGAGCAAACCCTCCTTTACATCAAAAGCTGCTGTGGGCAGGGATGACCACAGGAGCATGTGATATGCTGTGATAACATGGTGATGGGCAGAGCTGTTTGCATACCTAGGGCAGATGATCAGATGTACCAGGCCTCATTCCTTTCTCTGTTAAGACTTGATCCACGGGCTTTTGAAATCCTTCGGGATTGGCCTTAATGCAACTCCATCATAGCAGAGTGCTTGGGATGAGGGAAGAAGCAGTCTGTGGGAACTGGGGATGGGCAGAAGGGGATGATGGTGAAATATCACCTGTCTGCTCTTCCTATAGTTCCTACCATAGTTGTCACGAGTTAAATCACTTGATCCACTGCAGTGAACAACTGCAAATACCAGATAGGCAACCCTGCCTCTAGCCAGGCAATATTGCCAACACTAGTGGAGAAGAGTCTCTGCTGTAATTCTTACAAATCTTTTTAAGTTTTGAGAAGCTGTATGTTTTGTCATTTCTGGGTATTTTATGTATTGTTCTTTGGCTCTGAGAGGAGCTAAAAATGAAGTAATTATATTCTGTTTGTGTGTGCGCACGTATTATGTGTATGTGCATTACAATAGTGTGGTTTCCTTGAGAATATATGGCTTTTAAAATTGCGCTGCATATCTGTTTCCCTCCCTGGGACCTAAACGAATTTCAGCAAAATAAGAGAGCGCTAGACATTTGAAAGATAGTTATGTTGCTTTCCCCTTCCTCTTACATTGGAGACTACTCATTCCTATCCTTTATTTTCACTGCTTCTATACTTAGCTTACAGCTCTATTCTGGATCATGCTGGTGAAACTGATGTAGGAATTTGGCCACTTAGGTGTCAGTTATATCTATATTTAGAAAATTATTCTAATGACTCCAATGCCCCACTGAATACCATTTTCCATACAGGGATGCTTATTTAAAGAGTAGAATATTAACAAGCATCAAGAATTGACATCCATACTGTAGTTAAAAGAATTGCTTAATTAAGAGAAGGATAATATAATGCTTACTTGTAACCATGCAATGCAAAATGAGATTTGTTTGCATCTCATTGGTACAGACCCAGACCCAAGCTCTGGACCTGAATATATGTTAAATATTAAAAAAATAATTCTAAGAATTATAATCAAATAAACTGAGGGTCAAAGAAAGTTTATGAACCAGATATCAAGTTTTAAGAGTACTTGACTTGGCCATGGTTGTGTATAACAGCTAAGCAAAATCTTCCAGCCTCTGCTGACTTTTTATCCTAATTCAAAATGAAAAGTAATGATGAAGGAGTTGAGCAGTCATCTTCATTAAGACTTTGGAACTTGACCTCTTGCACATTGCTCTAGAAGAATTTAGCAGTGATGCATTTTTTTTTTAAATCAGAACACTTTTGGTGCTTTGTCCATTGTGCCATGCATTGTTTTCAACATGTACTATATGAAATCTTAGCTGCATGTTCTTGATTATAACTAAACAGAACAGATCGGAATAGAAGCATAATATCAAAGCAGGATGTTGTTCTCCTAAACGAGGATTTTTTTTGTCTTCTCTGTGACAGGCTCTTTTTCTGTTTTGTGATAATTTCTCCTGTTTAATCATATGCTGTCATTTACTTATTGTCGTGCATGTGTAAATTATTGTGGAGCAGTTGCATTGTGAGAACTATGATTTGCTGCTTGCCCAAACCATAAGAACTGACATCACATGAGGTCTTTGGCTTGCTAGTACTGAAGAGTGAACATCTCTTCTCTTTCACTTGGGGTGGGATGACACTCTCAATCCCAATCATTATCTTGAAGGGGATGCTTCCTTTGGTGTCTGCTACTCCTTTCTCATTATGTTACTTTCATCTAGGTATCTTCAGGGAACTATGTAAACTCAGACACATTAGGACTTCCTCTTTATGTAACTGGCTCAAAAAGAGCCTAGAAAAATGAAGCTATCCTCTATTAAAACTAAGCACATAAGTGGCTGTGTGTTGGTTGGATATGTGATAATCTTTGAGATTGTTTTCAGTTCTGTTCTGGGCATCCCCATGAATACTAAAGGGGAGAGTGATTAAGGAGACATCAAAACCAGTTCTGGTTTTGATCATTCAATAGGTGGCGGCTTTGCCTGAAGCTGGCACTGAACCAGTGCCACAGCACGATGTCATCTTTTGGTCAAGGTCTGGCTTTTTGAAATTACCTCTGATTGCTTGGATTAACTTTATAGGGATTCAAATGGGTACAGTAGTCTTTCACAGGGGCCATTTTTAGCTGAACTTCAAGGAACACCATCATCAAGTCTGTCCTTATTGCACACTTGATTAGCTACACTTAACTGTGAAACTGCACAGGCGAAAAATCCCATTTATAAAATGGGAAAGGAAATAGAGGGAGGAAATAAAGGTCATGGAGAAGAAAGGCAGAATTGAAGAACTCCCAAAATCTAGCTTTTTCCCACAGTGCATTTTGGTCCTTGAAGGAAAAATAAAGACTTGGACCCAGGAAGGACTAAGCTTTGCAGTGCCTGAGGCAGAGTGGGAGTTGGTGTGAGGGTCCTTTTCAGCTCAGCACTGCAACTCAAGCGGCAGCTGGAAAGGAGCAGAGACCCCATCGAGAGAGGCAGTGAGGATGGATATCTGTAGAAAACTTCAGCTTGCCTAAGGAAGTATCAAAATACTGGCTTATCCCTTTGCCTCTACGTCATTCCCACCATAGCTCACATGTATCTGTGCCAGTCCTTGCTTATTGCCTTCTCAGTAATTCCTCAGCTTTCTTCATAATTTGAATGTCATACCTTGGCTACTCTTTCTCCCGGTTCTAAGAGCTCTGAGCAAAGTGGGCTGTTTTGGTATGGTGTCCCTTTCCCGTTTCATAACTCCATGACTTCCAGCTTCAAAAATAGTTTCCCCCAACTGACTTGAGCTAACATAATAAATATAAAAGGCTGACTCATCCTGAAAGGGCATTGTTGGGGTTTTTTTTGGACGAATAATTTTAATTGCTTTCTTTGAAAAATGCCATTTTTGAGCATTAAAAATTAATTAAGGGAGAGGAGGGGAACACCTTTATGCACAGTTTGCTTTTATGAGATTCTCTGATATTTGAGAAGTAGAATTAAAAATCATACAAAGCCATGCAAAATTATGTTTTCTTCATAAAAATGTTCTCAAGTGGAGAGTATAAAGAAAATACCACAGAAACTTCCATATATTAAAGAACTTATAACATGGCACAAAGCCTCTCCAAGTGTACAACTGTCTGATGGGGTAGAGAAATGCTAAGAGCCAGAATCCTGACAGGGCATAAATCAGTCCACATTTACTGAAGACAAGAAGTTGTTTTCCATGGTGGTGGGGGGAAATCTGTAATGCATAGTCTATATCCCCATTTAGTCTTAGTGAGTTTTTCCAAAGATATGACTGTAAAACACATGTAGACCAAACAACTCTAAAAGCTGAACGGAGTGGATGACCTTAGTCTTCAAATATTCTCAGTGGCCAGAACTTTCTTCAGTCAAAGGCTTGCTTTAAATTTCATACTTTGAGTTTACAAAGTTTTCATTGCCTGTGTTTTCACAAAAAGAGGATTAAACTGAAACCCTTCCCCAAGCATTTGTTGTTGTTATTTGACAGTCTGCTGAGTAATGCTCTTTGCATGTGTTTCCACTTTGCGGGACAGCTTTTCCCCACAGATTTATACACTTACTTTTTTAGACAGAGATTTAATTGTGAGACAGCTGGTCTGATTATAGATCAATTCTTTTAGTTAATCTGAAAGAGAAGTAAATTGTAATTTCAGTTATAGAATTACATATGGTTTAGTTCAGTGAGGGGAAAAAATATGTGAAGTTTTATATAACCCTGGCTGGTTAATACTTAACAATACTTATTGTCGAGTGCCTAGAGGCAGAGCTGTTTCTGTATTATGTGACTTGGAGTTGTTATTCCCTTTGGTGGGAACTATGAAGATATTTTCTGTAACAGGTTACCTCTAAAAGATGAACTATGGTTCAGGCTTGCAAGCGGTGAGATTAAGACGCTGATATTTGTCAGAAAGGAAACAGTCTAATCTAGTCCAGATAACAGTGGCATAGCTTTTGTTTTCTAGGATTAAAAGGAGTGTGTGTCATCAGTTCCCCCCCAGCAAAAATATTTATAGATACTTTTTTCATTAGAAGCCATCTGGATCATTCAGAAATCAAGTTTCTTCTTCCCACAACAGCTCTAAGTTTGGTAATTTAATCATGTTTTTCAATTCCTTCTTTGCAGCACTCAATTTTTTTTTTTTTGTAAATGGAGGAAGAGTGACAGCTTGTAGGTAGAGGTAAAAGAACAAATTTCCTCATTTAAGATGGTAGTATTTAAAAACTTTATATGAGATTTATCAAAGAAACTCTTCACACAGCATTTTGCTTTGGATTGGTTTTAAATATTACCTATGAATACAAATTGTTCTTTGAAGGGCTGTAACAGAAATCTTGTGGTGGCTCTTGTGAAGCAAGTCTGGCAGTTCCTTGCCTCTGGGAAATGGATACCAAATGGTGAATGTTTTTGCCTTGTTTTCTGAGCTCTACATCTTTCTTTTTTCTACCAGCTGTTTATCTTTCTGTCTTGTGACAAAAAAAAAAGGATTAATTTTAATATAGGTTAAAATATCACATTTGTCACTGTCGGATGAACTTGGTAAAAAAATGAGAGGAAGGGAAATAGAATGAAGTTTTTAAAACATCCTTTTATTTTCCTGGTTCTTTCTGGTTACCCAGGGCTGACTTGCTCCTGGTTGGAAACTGGAGCCATTCCCCTTAGAAGTCTTTCGATATATGATGCACTGGTCCATCGACGGAGTTCTTTGCTTGAGGATTGCCTAACTTGCCCTGCAGGTGGATGATGAACAGCTGTCCTAAATCTAAAAATAGACACTGTGGGGGACCTCAGCTGGACTGAGGCCCTTGGACAGAGTGACTTTGACCTTGAGAAGATTCCAGTCTGCCTTTGAGACAATAAACAGGAACAAGAGGAGCTGCAAGGTAAACAAGTTTGTCAAAAGTGCTGACAGCAGACTGAGGGGTATGTGTTCCTTTGGCGGAAGTGCTAAGTTGTGATGAACTGTGAAAATATTATCCAATAAAAAACAAACATAGTAACTTTGAACCAATGAGAAGAAGACACATCTGGGGAGAGAGAGTATAAATAGATGAGGAAGAAAAACAATAAAGGCTTCTTGTGCTATGCCAACACTTGTTGTCGTGTTGCTTTGTCCATCTCAACTGTGACAGACACTACCACAACTAAGGTGAGGAAGGCTTTTTGTAACCTAAGTGAAAGACGCTTGCCCTTGAAAAGCGTCCATTCTCGCCAGCAGCCACAAAATGCAGCGTGGTCTTGGGTGCAGAGTGTCTCACTGCTCATCAAAGACCCAGTGCTGAAAGTGTTGGCTTGTCCTTATGTTCCTCATAGCCAGGGCTCACTTGTCACCCTTCGTGGTTGCCCTTCATGGCAACAGAGCCTCTGTTGTTGACTGCAGGGAGGTCGTACAGCTGAGCTCCAAGGGCAGGAGGTCTGTCACGGCGCCCAACTATGGTTTCCTTTTAGAATTGCAAAAGGTCTGACTTTTAAAGATGTAAACCAAGAAAGGAGCTCCCTAGGATGAAGATACAGTATTAGAACTGGCTGGTCATTGGGAAAAATGTCTAATTCTCCTAATTTCTAATCATTTTTTACTAGCATAGCAAAGCAGAATCTGATTTTTTTTTTAAACAGTCACTTAGATATAAATTATGCATTGTTATTAAACAGTAATCAAATTATTCAAATGCATTTAATTTTAAAATTAAATCATTTAAAAGCATGATTTTTTTAAAGCACATTGCTTTAATAAAATGCTATTTTCTGCTGCTCTTTTATCAAGAACTTTATTCACGATGTTGAATATTTTATGGTGCCAGGGGCATCATATTATCTCCTCTGATATTGCCAACTTGATAAAATAATTAAAAAAAAAAAAATCTCTGCTCTAATTTCTTCACACAATTGGATGGGAAACTATGTGGCAATTTGTTAAATAGGAGCATACTGTTTTGAAAATGCAAATGAATAAAATGACATTGTATCATGGTTTAGGGCTGGGCTGGCCACTAAATCCTGGGCAGACGCTCTCTATTAACCCCTCTCGCCTCCCCAGAAGGGAAGAGAAAAGAGAATAAGGGAGAGACTTTATAGGTTTGAAAATAAAACTAACAGATTTAATAAAACAATAATACTAATACTACAGGATAATAATGTAAATAGGAAAATAATGGAATATATACAGATATGTACAAATATATATACAAACCTGATATAAAATCCTCCCCCCACCCTTCCCCAATGATGAATATGTCACCAGAGGCTCTGCAGAGCAGGTGGGAGCAGGACGCAGGAACACATGAATCAGGATCAGAGGCAGACGAACTAGCAGGGTTCTGCTCGGACTTCGGCCATTGCAGAATCAGAGCAGGGGGGAAGTGGTTGAGACTGACGGAAGGATCCAAAATGGAAGGGTCGAGACCCTCATGATCCCTCAGCTTTATACTGAGTATGACGTATGTGGGATGAATACCTAGTTGGCCAGTTTTGGGTCTGCTCTGCTGTGTAGGTGCAGATACAGTACCCATGGTGAGACAGTGGCCTTGTGATTATCAATCGTAGCAGTATGCATTGTCTGAAAAAACATGCTAGTAGTTTCAGCAAGTTCAGCTACTTAGAAGAGACTGAGCTGAAAAGTAAAATCACTAGATAATTAGTTCTATTTAGTTCAAACCAGGACACATTGACATTAGAAAATACACTAACATTGTATCAAATAGCAGCCAAGGAATTACCTGATTTTATTTCACAGTCTATCTGCATTTAATTCAATTACTTATGAATCTTCTTTCCTTAATGGTGTACTCTCTGCGTGTTAGTAAATATGGATAGTGGATGTCTATGTGAGGTCTGCCCATATGGACTATACCGGTAGTGGCCCAGTGGCTTATTAAACCACCCAGAGGTGTTGTGGTGCTGGTTGAGTGGCACTGCCCGCTGACCTATGTATTTCCTTGAATCTGGAGGAATTAGCAGAAGTAGGTTTCTTCCGCTTTCTGGGGTGCTCCTGAACAAGATGACTGTAAATGCCTGCCTCAGGATGGGGGCACCAGCTGGGTGACAGATTGATTCCCATTTTATGTATGAATCATTTTGGGTCAGGCAGCACCCTGCAGGCTGTGGCACGCCACAGCCAGGATTGTGCCAAGTGCCCAAGCAAGGGTGCTGTGTTCAACTCAGCCATTCTCATGGCTCCTTTTGATCTCTCTGAGTCCACTACAGCCATGAGGTAATAAAACACCACTTCATCTGTACCAGGTGACAGCTTGACTATAAAGTTGTGAATAGAGTTTAAATGGGCAAAAAATTCTGCTTAGGTTGCAGCAGAAGCTCCACTGCTGCTGTACTTCTGAGGTACCCTTGGGGAAGGTGGCAAGACGTTTGCTTTCTGGCTTTGTTGGCCCTAGTGCTTTTCTTGCAGGGGACCAGTCTTTTGGAAAATGCAGACAGCTGACATGGTCTGTGATCATCTAGTCCTTTTAAAAATCAAGTCCATGGTTGACAACTTTTATGTGGAGATTGCTATGAAAGTGTTAAATGTTTGCAATGAGCTGCTGCATTGTTATTTCATAAATACTACCATTAATTACATCCTATTTTAAGTGTTAGGAAATAAGGCTCTTGAATACTATCTCAGGTCCTGATACTTGCTGTTTCCAGCCACTCATGTCTTCAACTTGTCATCTGCTTCTAGTTACTTGGACCTTCTTCTTGTAAATCATTACAAAATTAATTTCTGCTGTTGCTGCCAGTAGTGCTGGGAGATTTTTTTATAGGTCTTGCCTTAAAAATTTAAGACAAATGAAAATTTTCTTTAGTGAACTATGAGCGTATGTCCTGAACCACACTGGGCACAAAGAAAGGTTGTGAATAGTCTGTCTAATGAAGAATTTTGAGTAACTTTCACTTGGTAGCTTTTCATCCCTACCAGCTCAGTAGTTCTTCTGTGGCAATGTTATTTTTATATATATATA
>NW_010160471.1:8905-13563 GCF_000695765.1 Mesitornis unicolor | reverse complement strand
CTTCCAACTCCTGAGATTCTGTGATTCTCCTTTTTGGGTTCCCTTACATATTGAGATTAAAAAAGTAAAGCCTTGCTGCAGATAATTATGCACTTTTCCCTTTATTTGTGTATAAAGGATAAAACTTACTATTTGATTATTAATTGTTTTCAGAATATGAATGATGACATCCTTGCTTTCCCGAAAAATTGACAAAGCTACGTAAAATGGGTTTTGATAAATAAACAGCAAATACTGTGATAAACAAGCTCCCAAGAAGGATGAAAACAATAAATTTCTAACTGGCTAAAATGGCTGTGAATATGGGTACATTCAAATTAAAAAGCAGTTACATTAGCTGTGGTTCTACTACCTCACTTATGGCCCCAGAAGAAAACACAGCTAGGGAAAAAATTAGCTTTGTCTTTTGGGTTTTTCCCCACTGTTTTGAGGTCTTGCCCTTAGTGGTACCTTTCTCTGTGAGAGAATATGATGAACTGTATTTTTCATGTGTAAATTTTGAGACACACAGTTTCAGGGTCCCACTGGACACAATACCTTCTTTATAGGCAGAACAAAGTCCACCATTGTGGAAACAGTGTCTGTGAAAGCCTTTTACTGTAGGTAGAAGAACGAGTATAGAGGATGGGAGAATATCAGAACAGAGTTAGATCTAGCTTTGAATTCCTACTTGTCATTTTCAGCCCACTGGCTGCAGCCAGCCTGTACACTTAATTTATATCTTACACTGTAACATCAACAGTGAAGGGCTGTCAAAGTCAATCTTACTCACCTTTACAATACATTGTTTCTTCATATGCTGACGAGTAAAGTTTTTGCCCTGCCAAGGTTGTTTGTACAGGGATAGGCTGTAAGAAATGCTTGTAGTGACCCTAAAGAAAGCCAGCCTAACACATACTGTGATATCAGATCTTTTCCTTCTACTTAATTTCTGGCAGGCTACACTAATAGAGACAACTATTGACACCATTATTTTGTTTCCATTTGCAAAAATATCTGGTGATAAGCAGTGTTATAACTGACAAAAATGAAAGTGAAGTAGGATTCTTCAAAAATGTATTGGAATATTCTATCTCACTATGTGGTCTTTGCATATGTGGGGTAAGGGTGTGTTCTGCTTTAGAAAAAAATTCCCCTCGTGTCTCTTTTTGGATACTTAACTTGTACGTATATAATTTTTTTCCCTTGAGTTCACAGAAATGCATATGTAGTAAAATCCTTTGTATCAAATTATAAATGTGAAATATGCAGGCTTGGTAAAGTTTGTTGGTTTTCCCAGTAATAGGTATTGCAACCGGACATTTTCAGTATTCAAACCTTCAGCTGCCTGCCTATGTATGATGCCAGTAACAGCTTCCAGTGTAAATGGGATGGGGGTGCCCAGCCAGCCAGAGATTTGAGGTGAGCTTGCTTAGATCTTTCCCACAGAAAGTTCCTCAAAAAAGGCCAAAACACTTCTGAAAATAATTAGAGTAACAGAGCTTTTTAAAACTCAGAGTGACAAGGTCTGACATGAATAAAAAACAGGTGGGTTTATATAGAGCACTACTCAAGTTCTATCTCCACTTTAAGCTGTCTTTGCTTCTTGCTTTGGTTTCAATCAACCAAATAGGTTCCCACATCAGCGTAGTATTTGCAGTCCCCTTCTCTTAAGGAAGCTCTTTCTGGGAGCACCTACATAAGTTGTCAGTTTAGATGAGCAGTGCATTTCTGAAGCAAAACTCCATTTGTCCCCACTTACTGTGCTTTGGTTTGCTTTGTGAAGCTGAGTGGAGGGGTGAGCTGGCTTCAAAAAGCTAAAGTTTACTCTCCCTCATGTTTTTCTTTGTGTCAATAAACTGTGTAGATGATAAAAATTAATTCAGACAAAAGCGTTTATCATGACAACAATTTGAAGAGTAGTTATCAATTATGTAGTAATACTATAGCTTTGCAATTTTTCTAATTATGGTTTTGCATTACATGACCGGATTTTACATGGTATAAAAAGTATTAAAACAGTGTGATGAGAATGAATATAAATGTCTTCGAATTTGAAACATATGCTGACCTTGACTTTGACCATTTTTCACCAGTAGGGATAATTCAATTAATTTTCATGTCAATTCTTCAATTAATTTACTTGACACATGCTTATGCTTTTATTTAACTGCTTTATAGAAAAATTTATGTATCTGAGTTTATCAAGCACAAGAGTTCATGGAAGGTCAAATTGTAAGTTCACTCTCTCAAATCCAACAAGAAGCAAAGCATTTTTTTAAAGTACTTTTCAAAGCAATTGACAATGTGTATCTGTTAAAAAGAATTACATTTTTGTGGTCATGCTGATGATACAATTCTTACACATAACATCATTGTATATTTCAAACTTCTAAAGAAAAAAGGTCAGTTTTTCAACCTTTTCTATCACATATTTCTTCTCTTTAATTTTTCAAGAACTAAATATAGTATGACACTTCTTCAGCAAATAACATTGCACTCTCAGAATCAGTCTGAAACAAAGTCACTCTTTGAATGTCACACATTTTCTCCTCTGATATTGAAATTTAAAAGTACATTTTCTTCATTTATTTTCCATGAGATTATTTCTCTCTGCTGCAAGTTTACAGAAGCTTAATGCTAGCTGTCATTTCTTAGGATGATTCAATATGGTATAGAATGTTATTTTTCATAAGATCATTCCTTTCTGTATTTTTAAGATGCTAAGGGTGTGTGTTTATTTTCTGAACAAAAATGTGTTTATTTTCCAGGGTGTCAGAAATATTTCTGCACTTGCAAATTTTAAATTTGACATGGCTTGCTTTGAGTTGAATGCAAAAATATTAAAAATACGTTTGGGAAGAAAGACCTTTTTCAAGCTTAGGAAGTGCCTGATTTAACACAGCATGTTCAGTGTCAACTTGCTTGTGTTTGCACATAGTAATACAATCTGAAGCATGACAAGTATTTGGATAATGAAAGAAAAAGGACTACATGCACAGGTAAGATATTTCGTCAAAGAACTTTGTCATTTCATCCCTTTTTGGAATAAAAATATTACGTACCTCATCCTACCTCTCAAAAAAGACTAAGTATCAGGATAGAAGAAGATGACTGTGAAAACATTCACATAAAATATTGCCTTGAGTTAGATGAGACCATTCTGTTGTTTATGACTAAATTATCAACATGAGAAAAGAGGCAGCATTTTTTCCACCATTTTTTTTACCATAGGTTTCCTGTACACATTTTATATATCTTAGAACACCCAGTACCCAAAATTGCTGAACAGCCTGTTTTGCTTATCCTCATCAATGTGTAATTACCAAGTGCTTTATTGTTGGAAGCGCCCTTTTAAGATCCTCTGGTACAACCCTCCCTGCAGTAAGAAGGGACATCTTCACCTAGATCAGGTTGCTCAGAGCCCTGTCCAACCTGACCTTGAATGTTTCCAGGGACATAGCATCTACCATCTCTCTGGGCAGCCTGTTCCAGTGTTTCACCACTCTCACTGTAAAAAATGTTTTCCTTATGTCCAACTTACATCCATCCTCTTTCAGTTTAAAACCATTATCTCTTTTCCTATCACAACAGACACTGCTAAAAGAGGATAGGAAAAAGATGAATTCTGAATAAGTTTTTATAATGACTAAAAGTGCATTTCTTAAAGTTTTTTCACCTTATTTTCTGATCATTAATTTACGAACTGCACTAGGCTGTGCATTCTAGTTCAGAGTAGAAGAATAACATAATTTGTTTGATCTATGTCTCCGTCAAAACAAATTTATTATAAAATGGAGGCACAAATTAGTTAAATAGACAAACAAACACAAACAAACAAAAAAAATCCCAAACCATCACCAATAACATGGTTCTAGAAGGAAAAAGGAACATCTACATATGATGTATTTCATCACAGGAAAGTGTGAAAAGGGAAATAGTTGGACAACTGGAGTACTGGAGTCCCTGAACAGACTCTACAGAAGCCATAGGGCAGCATGTGAACAAGTGGATAGGATGATGGCAGATGGCACTGACTGGTTTCAGGGAAGGAAGAGAAAGAAATCCAAGATTAGTGGAGTTGCGTCTTCAGAATGAGATGAGGGCATGAATTACTTCATATTATCATATATGAAAAGAGTGACTATTGTTGACAAGGGAATAAAGGAAAAGAAAAAAGCCATCAAAGTGGAAAGGCATCTGATTATAGCTGTGTATATGGTGTAGTTGTGTCACTCAGATGGCCTCAAACAGTAAGATAAGAAGAGTGAGTGGCAAAATTAAGACATTATTTGTCCAAGTGAGTATTTTTGCCAGCGGTATTTTAATCAAGTGTGATTATACAGGAAAAAGTAAATAGAAAAGATAGGGTTGAAATTATTATTTGTATTATGTGTAATGCAGCAGAAATTACATCCCCATTGTGCCAACTCCTGATCGTGAGCAAACATGTCATCTGTCATGGAGAAATTATAACATAAGCAGAAAAGACAGGCCTAACGTGGAAGAAAAGTAAAAAGAGAGAGGTACACAAGTGACAGAAGGATCTGAACAAGGCTGTAGAAGTCATGTGTAATTTAATGCCACATTTTGAATCCCTGATGAGTCTCTTACTCTGAAGACTTTAGCAATTCTCTAAATGACATCTAAATACAAGAGTTAATAGGAAATTGTATAGC
>NW_010160471.1:0-8874 GCF_000695765.1 Mesitornis unicolor | reverse complement strand
AATGCACACTTTTATCTATTTATTTATTTATTTATTCCACTGGAGTGGTAAATATTTAATAAACAATTTTTAGACTGCTTGGTATGCTAGTTTATCTACTGTGACTGCATGTGATATTTGCATGCCTCTAGTATATTCAAAGGTATTTCCGTAAATTATTTCTTCTTTCCATAGTACACTGATAAAATATTTTGATTCTCTGTTATAAATCAGGTTATATTAGAAGCACTGACATTGCTAAATACTTTCAGATGAGATGTGGAGATTTGTCTTTTTGACTGAAAGTGTGGTTATCTTAGCTAAAATTTAAAATCATTGTGCTTTTGCAGCTGCCTGTTAGCAACAGCTATATTCCTATCTATTTGACAAATACTTGTTTTGAACAGCTGAGTTTCCAGACCATGTCAGTAATACCTTTCCTGACATACACACCAGATTCTCTCTTTTAATTTGTTCCAATTATTTAAAAAAAAAGTTTTTCAGTCATTACTCCTTTGCTCCTTCCCCCACCGCAGTCCTTTTCCCTCCATTTCATTGCCCTTGTCTCCCTGTACAAACAGATGCCTGCAGGCATCCCTTCACCCTGCTGGTGTCCTGAGTTGACCGTAAATAGCACTGTCAGTGCTGAACAATGTTTAAGCATTTGTTTCCTCAGTGCTATTTATCTGTCTCGATGCAGAGCAGGCCTGTGTAGTTTTCAGATCAGACATAACTTGCATTTGGCAAACTTAACTTATAGCTATAGAAAAAAAACATGTCTATTTGTACTTGCATATGAAGACACCTTTGTTGCTTGATGTGCTTCAGGCATAACTGATGCTCTTCAGGGTGGTCAGTTTTACTTGGTCAGTTTTCTGTGTCAAACTGGTTCACTGAGTTCCTTATCTATATTTTGCCTTTTGAAGGGAAAAAATAAAAGAAGTTTATTGTCTTAAATTCATCTGTCCTTCAAAACATATAAAGGAAGAAGAAAGCAGTGCTGGGGAGTGATAGTAATCAGAAAGGAGCAGAGTCATTTGAGAAGATCTGTTGTTCCAGTTACAGGAACAGGCTAGAGAGAAACTTGAAGCTAGATCCAATACCATGACTATTGGGCAAGATGTTTGGGCTTTCCTTGCCGTTTTGCTGGAGGATGTTAGGGGCAATTAAATGAGATCTAGAACTTACAGCACAGTAATCAGGAGCCAGGAGTCTGCCCTTCAGCAAAGCACAGGTAACATGGTGCTAGTCAGTTGGACACACTGGGTGCTTAGGGCTTGGGGTAGCAATTTTGCTTATAAGATTTACAGAGTGGAGATGCCAGGGGTCTCTCCTAGTAACACATATTGACAAACATGTTTCTAAGGAAGATGCATAAGTTATTTCATTGAGGAGGAGAAGGGAGAACCAAAATCCCTTATATATGTCATTGAATAGGTGTTTTTGTCTGACCTTTTATGTAGTAGTAAGGAAGAAAGAGAAGCTTTTAGTTGCTTCCAGTTGAGATCTCCCAAAGCAATACTGAAGTAATAGACTGAAGACATTTTTCTATATACACCTCTCAAAACGATACAACTGAGACACAAAAAGTACAGTTTTCACTGAGCCAGGAGTCATCATCCAGATTCAGTATTTTTTAATCCTGATTGTTTCATCACTTGGGAGAAAAGAGATTTGGCTCACAATCTTAATCTGTCAGAAAACTGCATTGCATTTTACAATGTTTCATTGAACCAGAGATGTCTGAATAAAATATTTCTGTGTCAATAAGATAATTACTATTTTCCCCCTCAGTAGGAGAATTAGTCTTGAATATGTTTCTGTGGGCTAGCCATGACCTAGAATATCAACAAGATTGAGTCCTTTGGAGGCATGCTTTCTGGACCTGAATCAGGGATCACAATAAACGTGTGTTGAGATGTTCAGGTTTTTTAAGCTTTTGATAATCTGTACAGAGGGAGGCATCTGAGGAGTAATGCTTCATTTTCACAGATTTGTACTAGTGCTGTAGTAATTTAGATCCTTCTATGGGGTCTTCCTATAGAAGTTCAGGAGTAAATACTGAATCTGGTCTAAGGCACTGTTACTTTAATTTTTTAATAAAAGTGTTGCGTACTGTCAGATTCTGCCTGTTTTTTCATAAACAAGAGAGTAGTTAAGTGAAATATATAAGCTAGCAAATGGAAACTGATCTTGTTATTGAATATCTTGTGCTAATTATCCTTAATTTTCACTAATTTTGTGATCTTTCAGTTCTGGTTCCTCTAAATCAACCAATCTTCTTTCCTTTCTAAATAAATGAACAAATAAAATACTGATTAAGAATATAAACTCTGGTTAAAATTGTACAATAATAGCTGTCAACTGAATGGAATTTAGATATGTAATTATATCTAAAATGTAAGATAACTAAAATAAACTTTTGTTTTAGGATAAAAAGAAATTACATTCTAAGACAAAAAATGCTTCACATAACATTCAGGAGGTAAGACTTTTTATCAGTGCCACGAAAGCAAGTATGTCATTGTGAAAAAAGCTGGCAGAATAGGCTGAATTTCACCCAAGACAGTGACTTAATAAGTGCTGTCACCTATTCCATTGGTATTAGTACAATCCAGTTTGAAAGACTGAAGTCCATGAAACTATGACCTTTCCAAAACTATGCAGTTGACTGATGTGGTTGAAGTATTTTTCACGACTCTGGGTGCAAACAGTAGATGAATTTTATACTGAAGGAAAAAAAGAGCAAAACAAAAAGGTTTTCTCAACTATTTTAAAATAATTTGACAGAATCTGCACATTAGCGTATCAGTCAAACTGGTAAACACATTCATATAAAATTTCTATATATGGAACCAATATATCCAACAGAATTAATAAGAATCTTTAGATATGGACTGTCTAGTTTTAAAGATAAGCCCTGTTAAAGTATGAAACTCATATACTGGGCCATTTGGGATACTTATAACCATTACTGTTAGTTTAAGAAATGTCACATTATCTTCAGTATTTTCCAAAATATTTTGTGCTTTATGCATTTATATTTATGTAGCTTTTTACATTTTCACATTATCAATTACTTACAGTGGAAAAACATTTTATTAATTTATTTTTTAAAATGTTTTTAGAAAGAGTTCAGTCTTATTATGTACATAAGGTGCTGAAACAAATAACCTGTTTGATGCAGGATTGGGGTCTGAATAGGGACCATGTGAGTTAAATGTTTTCATTCCACTTTTTAAAGACAACTGCTGATAACATGTGCCCTAACTTGTATTTTTCCTGCTAGTGTCTAAAAGGTTATCAGCGGATTGATATGATTATTAAAGTTGACTTCTTAACTTTGCGTGTTCTCTCTGGGCCACAGCTGTGTCACGCATAGCAAGCAGCATCCTGTCAC
The DNA here is from genome assembly GCF_000695765.1 of Mesitornis unicolor. NCBI lineage: Eukaryota > Metazoa > Chordata > Aves > Mesitornithiformes > Mesitornithidae > Mesitornis > Mesitornis unicolor. The sequence continues at coordinate 5,495 of NW_010160471.1, read as the reverse complement.
AATCTTCCATTGTCCTAGATATATTCTTAATTTTAGAGTCTTTAAACTCAATGTGGCACTTAATTACAGGCAGTTTCTCTCCTCTTTTGGGCTCCTTTCCAAAATAAGTAAGTTAAAGTGGTGTTAGACCAAAACTGGGCGTATGTTTAGATGTATATTTTTTTGCCTATTGTCTACAGAAGTTTCTGGTCTTGGTCCAAGTTGCATGCAAACAGAAAGGTTTAGAGCCAAAAAATAAAAGCATGCATTGTAGTACTTTATTTTGTTTAATATACAGGATATATTAAATTTTATTAAACCTTCCCTGCCTATATGGTGTCTGACGTGCGTATTAAGAGAGTGTCGTGATTTAGGCCCAGTGCATAACTGAGCACCACGATGCCCCAAAAAAGGGCTAGTCAAAATAAGGACTGAGAGGGCTTCTCACCACTTAAACAGGTCACAGGCAAAAGACAGACTCATCATAAGGAATAAAAAAAAACAATTTTAATTTGTTACCAACATTAGAGTAGAACAATGGGAGATACAACCAGATCTTATAATCAAAACATCTTCCCCCCATCCCTCCTTTCTTCCCAGGCTCAGCTTTTGTTCCCGGTTCCTTCACCTACCCCCTCCCCCTTTGCCTTGAGGTGGAGGGGGATGGGAGTGGGGGTTTGCTGTTGGTCTAGAGGTAGGAGAAAAAAACCCAACTCAGTCCAGTGTCTCTCGCTCTGCTTCCACATGGCCCCCTTTCCACACGGGAAAAAAAGGTCCTCAAAAGTTCAATATGGGTCTGCCCGCAGCTGCAGTTTCCCTCACACACAAAAACTGCCTCAGCCTAAGTCCACAAAACTCCAATCTTGGCCTGCTCATATCGCAGTTCCCTCACACATGACCAGTTGACCCGGCTCTCGCCACGGGTTGCAAAGGGGAAACCTGAGTTCTGTATCCTCCTGCTCCTCCCTCTCTTTTCTTTCCTTCAAACCATCCTTGGTGTTCTTCAGAGTTGTTCTCCTCCGGCCCCACTCTCTTTTCTCCACTGCAGGTCTCCTCTGATGGTTATGGAGATCCCGGCCCTCTCCCTCTTTTTTTCAGGATGAAGCTGCAGTAAGGCTTAAGCTTAAGTTGCAGTCGGGGCTGCCCAAGCCGAGCAGGGCCAGGGCCGCGCCGCCTGCACCTGACGCTACATTGGTCAGGGCCGGTACCAAAGAGAGAGAGAGCAAGACATTTTACTGCACCCCCCCTTAAATACATGAATTCGCAGGGGCGCTGATTGGCTTGGCCCTGGTCAGAGGTGGGTCTGACAAAGTCATAGGGGGAGCTTTTCAGGTAGCTTCATAAAGGGCCATGTTCATAGTCCTTCTCCCGTTACCAAAGACACAACCAAAAACCCCTCACAGAAAACTCAATATACTGGGGGAAGGAAAAGGGAATTAATAAGGGACAAAGGATATTTAACTATATACAAAACCTGATCCCAGTAGTCCCGAGTGGAAGTGTCCGAGCAGTGCTTCGTGGCTGCTGCTGCTGTGACTCGTGACCAGGGACCGCAGTGGTGCAGGGAGTGGATAGTGGTGGATGCTGCTGAGCACATGGAGCTAGGCTCATCCGTCCCAAGATGCAACAGGAAGGAGCCCAGGAAACCAGGACAAGCCCGCGAAAACCTTGGGCCTCCTCGGGTTTTTATAGAGTGTGGCTGGAAAGGGGAGGGAACAGTACTGATCTCTGACCCCCCCAGGGTCCTATAGATACCACCTGTCCGTTTCAGGCTGGTAACCCTTAAACCATAACATTGAGTTAATTTGTTCATCAAAAAGTAATGTGTTACTTGGATGGTTTCTGGGTTTTGTGTTTGGAGTTCTTTTCTCCCCAAAAGTCTGTAATAAATTCATTCATATTCTGTTCCTTTGAGTTTGGTTTTTTTGTGGTTTTTTGGTTTTGTTTTTTTTTTAGTATGTATGTATCTGTTCTGACTACTTTTTTAATGGAAAATCTTTCCTGGAGTTTAAACAGCAGTTGAAAATGTAATCAGTTCTGATTTTCCAGACAACATAAAGCTGAAAATCTGTTTTGTTGTATTGTTTCTTAGCTTGCAAATAAATCTGAATATATTCTTCATACTGTTATCTCTTCGGATATATTTTTTGTCCTCTTTTAGTAATGCTACAGATTAAAATCAAAACATCTCTGAAGTCGTGATACTCAGGTTTTTGTACTCAGAATGTAATAGTTTTCCCTGGACATCAAGGGAAGTCACCAAAAATTACAATCTTTATTTGAGAGTTCCTTTGCAAATTATCTTTGAACTTGTACAGAAAATTGAAATACAGAGTCTTAGTAGCATTTTACTTTCTCCTCTTTGTGATTTTAACGTTCTGTGATTCTGTGATTCTGTGATCTGCTGTACTTGGGAAGGTTATGTAACAGAGGATACCTAACAACATTTGTTGTGTCCTCATCTTAGAGGGGATTCTGTAAATCCCCTCAGGCTAAATTAAGGTGAACTGTGTGGGTGACAGAGCACTGGAACAGGCTGCCCAGAGAGGTTGTGGGGTGTACTTCTCTGGAGACATTCAAAACCTGCCTGGACGTGTTCCTGTGTGACCTAGTCTAGGTGATCCTGCTCTGGCAGGGGGGTTGGACTAGATGATCTTTCAAGGTCCCTTCCAACTCCTAATATTCTGTGATTCTGTGACACCACATGACCAATTAAACATTTTAATGTGAACAATTTGGATTTTGAAAATGTAGAAGAGTTTGATAGTGTGGGTTCTTAGTGGATGCCTTTTGTAAGAAAAGAGGAAAAGAGAAAAAGATAAGGAAATATATCACCACCCTTGGATCCTGCAATGATTCCTTGATGTTGATGACTACAGGCCAGTCCTCCGGTGGTGGGCGGGTGGTGGGAGCACTGGGGGCACGCACCCCTGGCTCCCCAAGACAGTGCCTTTTATACAGTCCATGCCCTCGAGGACTTGCATAAATCTTGGTCTGCTGCGCAAGCACCATCGTGTGTGTGTGTGTGTGTGTGTGTGTGTGTGTGTGTGTGTGTGTTGTCTGTCTGTGTCTGTGTCTGTCTGTGTCTGTGTCTGTCTGTGTCTGTGTCTGTGTCTGTGGAGGCGGGGAGTGGGGCGGGAGGAGTTGGTCGTGATCCCCTTCTTCGCGTTATCTGTGTATCCTGAGTCTGGGGACAAGGCAGGCACCTCTGCTTCCAGCACTTCTTTTCTAGGCGAACTTGCAGCTTTTGTTATGCAGGACCTGTCCTGCCACAATGTTTGAGACATTAACTCTTTCAGTCTCTCATTACTGAGAGTTATGTCTGGAAATGTAATGGCAAGATTGCCAGCATCATCTGAAAGTGATAAAATGTTTTCAGGAATATTGAATTTGCTGTCTTCTCTGTGCCAATGTGGAAATTTATTTTATGAGTAAAATAAACCTATCAGTTTGTGAAATTAATGAAGATAAACATGACCTGTGCTTTCACAGTTAGTGTCTATAAAGCCATGAGGATTTTTTCAAAGCTAAAAAAGTATTCTAAGTGTTCTAAAATACCACATAATAAATCTTTGTTATGTATATGTCATAGTGACACCAGGAGAGAAAGAATAAAGTCTTAGTGCTTGACATAAACCTGTATGCAATGTGTATGTCATTAAAGACAAAAAAAAAATGAATTATTTGTTCTAGTTGCTTATTTTCTAGAAAAACACCAACCTGTAACTTAGGTCTCTGAAAGTGATTTTTTCCTTTTATGAAAAATTATTCAAAATGCCAGAACTTTCTAAAGATGAAAAGTCTTATTTTCATTATCTCTGCTTGCAGTGGAATATTAAGTGAGAAAGATGGTCAGATTTTTATTTTTATGATAATGAAAGGACTATTTGTTGCAGAGGTCTTTCAAAGAGGAGCTTGATTAGAGTGCAGTTATATAGATTATTGTATGTCATATTATCATCAACCAGTCTTTTGAGGAACATTGATGCTTCTGACAAAAGTGAGTTTTTTTGAAGATACAGAGAACAAATCATTAGAAGGTAGACTCATCATCATTAGACTTCAGAAAGTCAGGGCATGACTGTGATAAAAAGAAAGCTACACTAAGTATAAAAATGGGTAATAAAAAGCTATCACTATCGAAAATATAAATAAATGTGTAAATATCATTCTGTTTCCTAAGCATATATGTTTCTGTGTATTAGCAGGATGGATGTAGTTTTACAAGTTGTTGTTCACAGTTAATTTTTTGACAGAAGAAAAAGTAGCTGAGTCTGGTATTGGGGACCTGGTGTTATTCTTGGATCTGCCCCACCATGAGCATTTGCTCACTTCTTGTTTCATTATTGTCCCTCTGTTCCCTTTTTTTCTCTCTCCTTTGCAGTTTGTAAGTTCCTTGGTGCAGAAACTGCATTCCTTTGTGTGTGTTCAGTACTTACACTCAGATCTTTGTTTGGACACTTAAATGCACTTGTAACATGGTAATTGAAACATAATTGTGCGATAAAACCAGTTACCACACACAATTCTTTGAGATTACAAGAAGTAGTTTGAGAACAATGAAAAGGGATTTCAAGGGCTTGGGACAGCTGGTTAAGGGATCTGGAGCACAAGTAGTGTTCTCCTCTATCCCACCAGTTGCAGGGAGATCTGAGGCAATAAACAGAAAGCCACCAGATCAATGCCTGGCTCAGAGACTGGTGCCACAGGCAGGACTTTGGGTTTTTCAGTCATGGATCAATTTACACTTCACCAGCTTTGGTGACAAAAGATGGGGCATGTCTACCTCAAAGGGAAAAAGGGTTCCTAGGGCAAGAGTTAGCAGGGCTTTAAACCAGATTTGAATGGAGGAGGAGGGGAAGGGGATATAATACAACTCACTAGCTATGAGCCTGTGCGTGAAGCGCTGACATGTGTGGGATAGTGCGCTAGTGAGACTCTTCGGACTTCTGTCGCAGTGGAGGTAGGGGATGGAGTTCCATGTAGCAACCAAGATGCAAGGGTCACTGATGGGTCAGTAACCATGGAAGTCCCTGAAAACAGCCTGGCAGAAATTAGGACTGCTTCATGTGAAAAGGTGGCAGGGCCTTTAGCCTGACTGAAGTGTGTCTACACCAATGCACGCAGCATGGGCAATAAGCAGGAGAAACTAGAAGCTATTGTGCATGGGATAACTATGATATAGTAGTTATCACAGAAACATGGTGGAATGAGTCACACAACTGGAGTACTGACATTGATGGGTATAAGCTTTTCAGAAGGGATGGGCAAGGAAGGAAAGGTGGTGGGGTGGCTATGTATTGTTAGGGAATGCTATGACTGCCTAGAGATTAGTGATAGTGACAAGAGGGTTGAGTGCCTATGGGTGAGAATCAAGGGGAAGGCCAACAAGTCAGATATCATGGTGGGAGTTTGCTATAGACCACCAAACCAGGATGAAGGGATAGATATAATATTCCATAGGTAAGTGGGAGAAGCCTCGTGTTTGCTTTCCCTTGTACTTGTAGGGGACTTCA
>NW_010160470.1:24875-39995 GCF_000695765.1 Mesitornis unicolor | reverse complement strand
ATTCAAGTAAAATATTATATAAAATAAAATAAAAAAATAAAGTCAAATAAGCATTACTTTAAATAAAATTCCCAGTCCAGGGACAAAACCCATTGTTTGTGTTAAGTTTTTGCCTGGGACTTTTCTTGCATATAAAAAATACTTTCCCTTGGTGCATCTGTAGTTGCCGTTGTTTTGGCAGCAGGGAAGGAAGGATGGTGGTGGTTGACCTGGTGTCCTTGGTTTGAGCCAGAGCCATGGCCACCCCAATGGACACCGGTTGGAGCTCGTTAGGGAGCTGCTAAGGTCTCTTTGGTTTTTGCCCAGTGTTTTGGAGCTGGTGGTGTTGCTGCAGGTGATGCAGGGTAAAGGGAAATTGCCCTTGAATAAACACTTGCGCAATTGCAGTTGAGTGGAGGGTGGTTTCTACGCGTAAATCGTCGCAATAAAGTGCTGCTGGGAAAATAACTGCTCTGGCGAAGGGATGGAGTGAGTCCAGAAATGAATGGGTGTGAATTTGTTGTGCTTCAATCCGGGCTAAGAGGGGAGGGTTTCCAGCCCTCAGATCTACTCAGTTCTGCAACCCAGGCTTCAATAGAGCTCAGTGAGGCAAGGATGATGCAGAAAGGGTCAGGGTAGGCATCCTCAGTGTTGAGGAGGGACAGCGAGAGGAGCTGGACTTATCTCAGCCAGGTTTAGGTGGATTTGGTATCAAGAAGAACGGAGAAGATATTCCTGTTTCCAGAAATATTATGCTGGGTTTTTGCACACAAGTATTGCCTGTAATGTGCTAATAGTAGTTCATCTGTGCAAGAAGATGCTAAGCTTTGGTGTGACGCTTACCTTGAGTTGTGCCAATTCTGCATTAGAGGCAGGGAGTCATCCTTGGTTCAGGTGTCATCTTCTTAGGTGGGATTCCAGTATGTAGTAATAGGTAATATCTTAAATTTCACTGCCTTGACCAGGAAAACATTACTGAGTCTGACAACAGCCATCGCAGTCTGATACATCTAAATCCCCTTGGGAGGCGATAAGTGGGTCCTTCGAGCAGCCCATTCTGTTTGTTTTAACCCACAGATGTGTGTGCTGGAGCCTCTGTTTCCTTGCAGGCAATTTGCTGTAGGTCTCAGCTTTTAATACCTCTCCAGGCCATAAATGCATTTCCTTCCACTGTTTGCCCGGTGACTGTCCCGGCACCATTTGTCCTCTGTTCAACCCATTTTCTAGCACAACTGTGCTGAATGAAAATCAGTTGTACTTCTCTGTGACTCATTTGTAACTGGAAATAATCCACTTTATGGTCCACTGTTGTGTTTCTCTCTTTTTTTTCCTCTGACTTGCAGCATTATGTCGCTCTCTATTTCTCTTGGAAAGGTGGAAGTCAAGTCTTACAACATGCGCCTTTTTAAACTCTGGCTAGAGATGTGCAGCCATAACTCATTAATTAAGTCTCCTTTTGCAGGAATTGTAGACGTTTTATGAATTTCATCATGACACTGGCACATTTCACCATGTAATTTATAGAGATTGTAATGATTCATTTGATAGGCATTGTCTGTGGATTTTGGTTCATCAGGGATCAGCAGAACTATAATTACACAGTAATTATTAAATAACTTATTCGCAAATTGCTGTGCCAGTGAAAGCAAATATCAAAGCAGTTGAACAGTATCTCGTTCTTCTGGGCATGTGTTATGTGTTACATTCAAGGAGTGCAGAGATGAGGTTGCGTGCTCTAAACATGGTAGTAATGCATAGATCAGGCAAAAATGTCTATGAATAAGAACTTCTGTTCTGGAAAGGATTGTCCATGCTGCTATTTTCAGAGCAGCAAGTAGCAGGAGAGGACTTTCACCCAGGAAACCCTGCAGGGCATTGACCTGGAGATGCTTGGGCCAACCAGGTACCCCCTGGTTAAGTGGAGCATCCCTGAGGGCTGACCCAGCGATAAAGGACCCCAGTAGCACCAGAACCAGTACATGTATTGGCCAATATATCAGCTACAAACATGAACAATTTGGTAAGGTACCTGAAGTTAGTACAAACTCATCCCAGTCAGCTCCCTGGCTCCAAGCTGCTGTTTCATTGTAACTTGCGCATATACCCGTTTGCATAAAAGCACAGAAAAATTGGGTTGGAAAAGACCTTTAGGAACCGTGTCCCCTAAGCCCCTCATCTCCCCATCTATAAAATCCCTCCGGGGGCAGGGACTCTACCACTGTCCTGGGCAGCCCCTTCCAGTGCCTGAGAACCCTTTCAGTGAAGAAATTTTTCCTAATTTCCGATCTAACCCTGCCCTGAACTATGCACGTTCGCCAAATCATAAATGATGGATGCAATTTTAGTAGGTGTTTAGTAGGTGCTGAGCAGCACCAGAATGCTGTAATTGCCATTTCTGCATGTGCAGAGCTTTATAAAACAAACAACAGCTTTATCATATAAGTATAGTTTAGTGTGGCAAGATATCCCATGGAAAAAACTGGGGGAAAAAGGTAGCATTACTCTTACTGGTTACCAAGCACATTTTATAATGTCTCTAGCTCACAGATCTTATATACAGCCCAGATCAAATGTGCATGTGTCTGAGCAAATGCTACTGGGCAAATTGATACTGAGGTCAGCTGTTTCAGGCAAGCCTGTCTCTCCTATAGATTGCGTACGTCTTCCACTGCATGCAAGAAGAAAATAACCCCAAATTTACCTCTTTTCAAGTCTCAGCAGTTGCAGGTATAGCTCTATACATTCAGGAGGGAGGCAGTGCCGTGGTATGCGTCGTTTTGCATCTCCAATCTGTATTTGTGCCTTATTTACTTGCAGAAATATAGCGACAGTCATGCAGATCTAAAGAATGACCTCTGAGAACAAGAATGTAATTATTGGGAGCCAGAGCAGTGCTAATCATATGTTTCTGAACAGCAAAAATGCGAGCAGTTTTCTAGATCTACATTATTCATGAGCTTCCTATTTATACATAGGAATTAAAGACCAAGCTAAAAGGATGGAGACTACTTTGTCATTTTTTCTTCATTTTGTTATGGTCACAACAGCTGTAAAAATCATTAAAGCAGCAGTTTTCTCTGGAAAAATCTGAAGTGGGACATAAGGACCAACGAGCAAATGTTGTTTATTCCTTATAATACTGCAACGTGAACAACTAAATGAAAATACTGTATTTCATATAACTTTAGTGATGCAGACACAATTAAAATGCTGACAGGAAATAGGAATTCAGTGGTTTCCCCATTTGTTTCACTCCAGTTTTGTTACCTATGGCCCAGACAGCCCCGGGTGAGCTGGCCCTGGGCAAGGGCCAGGCCTGTTATGGGCCTCGTTAGCCCTTGGTCACCAGCAGAAGGTCCAGTTTCGTGGAGCACCCCTGACAGTTGAGTTTTCTGGCTCTTTGATGGCCATTTTGCAATTTGGTTACACAGCTCTGTTCCATAAACGTGTTGTAGAGGAGCAACAGGCTGGGAAGGGTTGATGAAGCATTTCACTTTCAGAAAACTCCTAAAATGCTCTGTTTTTTCTTCATTGAACAGAGCCATTCCTTTTCCTCCATTCATTTTAATTAAGAACATGCAATTTATTTTAAGGCTTTTTCTTTTACAAGCATCTCCATTGCTGGTTACTGTGCAATGATTGATTGTCCCTGGATATTCCCTGTGCATTGCATAGAGGGCACCATGGCAGATGCACTGCCCGGCTGGAAATGGGTGGTGACAGGTCAGTTCACTACAGGAAACTTTCTAAACATTTCCCTTGTGGTTAAAACACCGAGTATTTCATAAATTGCAGCCTCTACAGGGCTTTTCTGAGAAACGTTACAGGAAGAAAATGGTAAAGCAAGTCGCAGATTTCATAAACACCAGTCCTCAACAGAGATTGCAAATTGATTGTGCCTTTTATTAGTTTTTATTTTTGATTATACTCTACAGCATCTTGTAACTGATACAGCACTGAGAGAAAGGCCTTTTGATTAGCCATCAGGCAAGCCCCACTGATGCATCTTCTTAGAGCACAGAAGTGCCCTTTTCTTCATTTGTGAAAGTTATTTATGAAATACAAACTGCAATGGGCATCCCTAGGCAAGAAACTGGGGGCTCTCTCTTTTTTTTGGGGTTTGGTTGGGGTTTTTTTGCATTTCATTTACTCATTCATTTATTCAATTTTTTTTTCTTTAAATTTGTTGTGCTTTGCTTTTTTCATTTTTTTAATAGTTGAGCGCTTGTAAATACTGGTGCAAAAACACACAAGTGATGAAACAGTAAACCATTGCATACTCAAAAAATGGACTGCAATATGAATGGGTGCTTTTGCCAGAATTGCTTTGCTCAGGATAAATTTTCCCAGTTTATTAATTTCCTCAAAACACAGGCATTCTTGTGAAAAGTAGAGCTTTCAGCATGTACCAATGTCTTATAGATGTGAAATTGTTGTGATAACAAGGATGGAAACTGCATACTATTAGGACAGGATAGGATATCAAATGCGTGACTTTCATCTTAAGTATTATTTTGAATGTTTTTAATGAAAATATAATTTTTGCTTGTTAGTGTTTCCCCTCCCCCTCTTAAAGAAATTTTTCATGCTATAAAATAGCTCATCTTACATAAAATATGATTTATTCTGAAACTTTTTAAAAATTAAATAAATAAAAAAACTTTAGTAGACTCTAGTGTTAAAATAGTGTGTTATTTTAGGATCTTTCTTTGATTTTTTCACTAGAAAATCAAATTTCATTAGAATTTTAGGTAAAACTTGAAATTCATCCCATTATTTTTTGTGTGCCAGCTAAGAATGCGTGTGGTGCTCTGCAGAAATGGATTTCAGTGGGTGCTCTAAAACTTACCTTTCATTGGACTTCTTTTACAAGAACATACTAAAAAGTGTCATTAATATGGTTTTCTATAGGCTTCAAATATTTGAATATCTATTGAGAAACTCCTGCTCTCAAGCAAAACCGAAGTCCCATAAGTGTAGAGCAGTGAGGGTTGCTGAACGATGAAGGGAGAAAGCCACCTGGAAATTTCAGGTCTCAAACTCAAGGTTAATAATTATTATTTTATTTTTTTATTGTCTCTTGACATTGAGCTATTAAATAGTTATCATCCTGTAATGAAAGAACAAACCATTTAAATAAAACAAACCATTGCTGGACAATCAAAGTGTAATAACTCAAACCTGTAGAAAAGCTGAAAGTGCAATTGCAAAATATTAATGGTGAGTAAAATACGCAGAATAAATTAAGGTCATGTCTCTGCCCGATCTACTCACACTTTCCATCCAGAAGATTTATTATTGTACTCAAACAGTCTCTGGTTTACCTAGGCTTAAGGCCTTTAATTTCAAAATAAATCATTAATCTTTAACACAACTGATAAGGCCCAGGGCAGATTAGATTAAATTAGCCTGGTTAATTACCAAAGGTCATAAATGAAAATATTTACGAGGGAGTTCTTTTAATTAATTAATGTGTTTGTTATTAATTGCCAGTAGTATTTTGGACCAGTTGTTGATTCCTCCAGTACATGGGAAGCCTAAATATTATTACAGCAACAATTTTACTGATGCAGAATGAAAATAAATATTTTTTTTTAATTTTCCTGTTACAAAATGTGCTCTGTAGATGTGCCAGTTCAGTAGCATCGGGTTTGATGCTTCCTCAGATCTAGAAATTGCGCTTTGTTAGATAAGGTGATGTTGAGTAAGCACCTACTCCATCCCATAATAAACCACCTCATCAAGCTGTGCTTCTCTTACACAGCGTATGTAAATGCCATCCTGTAGTAGATTCATCTACTCATACCCTTTGCAGTAATATGTATTTATCCTAAGAAAACTCCTGGGGTTTTAAACCCAACATAAATACAGAAACTGTCTAGTGATGATGATTCATATCTAGAAAAAAATGGAATAACATTAGAAAGATACAGCTAGAATATGTGCCAATGCTATGGTATTAATTAATTGTGTATCTTTTCTTGATTGCGAGTCTAATTTCTCAGTCTTCCTAAGAAAATATTACTGAGCAGAAGGGATTTCTGTGCTCTTGCATGCCATTGCCTAAAAGGAGATTTCAGGAAATGTAAGTTTTTAGCCAAAGGCAGTCTGGGTTTGTTGCAGTTGCATTTCTCACTGGGGATCAAAACCCCTAAAGAAAGGCAGAAACCCACATTATAATGTCGAGGGCTACAGAAAACAATTAAAACATTTCATAGTTTCTGCTCATCATAGGTATTGTGAAATAAGTTAGACTTCTTGTCAGCATAATTGTGAAGAATACAAAGTATTAAATTATATCTCAGACTTGTATATCACTGCTTTTTATTCTGAAAAACAGAATTTGAGTGTGGCATAGGGTTTTACTCATCATAGGGAATATTTTTCATTTTTAAAAACTGATATCCTCCTAATGGTATCTGTTCCACCAACCAAAGCAATTTCCTTTTGGACCAGCAGCAGAGTGATAAAATAAGCTGTATTTGTCAGAAAAAGTTGGGTTCACAGCTTTAACTCATGACTCCTCTTCCGTAATGGTCCCAGTGATGTACTGGTCCTCGTGCTGGGAAGGGGCACCACAGAACTGGAAATCACCAGTTTTATATCGCTGAAGAATTGTCCTTCCCTAACGGATGGAGATGGTCGCTACAGTGCTATTAACACCCATGATGAGTGACGAATGGTGGCTCCAGCAGCAACGAGGTCCCACATCAGCGCCAAGGAGGGCACGGCAGGGACGCTGGTGAGTTGGAGTGGGACCAGAATAGCACTGGATGTGCCCAATTCACAGGAATTGGGTCAACGTCAACAAAAATCTGTGTTGGGTGATTTGTGGCTTTTAAAAACCTTCATTTGTAAGGATATCCCTACAGTCTTCATACAATGGCAAAAAATTATAAAATACTTTAAATGTTGTTATTTCATATTAATCCATGTTTTCATATTAAATCAATTCCTATTCGCACCATGAATATGAATACTAGACTATTTAGAGCAGGACTGGGCTTCAGAAGTGCTCTCTCATGCACAGAGAGGCTTCCTTTCCAGTTACCTCCAAGGAGATCATTTTTGGGGGAACAAAACCATCCCAGCAGACCAAGAGTGCCAAGTTATGAGCCCAGGTGCTTGACGTGCCTTGTCACTGGAAATTCATTATTTGAAAAATGAGTAAATCCAGTGTGTAAAATGCAGAGGCAGGAACCAGCGGATGAAGACAAAGGGATTTGGCAAGGTACCTGAAATGGGAATGTTGTCAAAAGTTCTGGGTATTATTTATAGATAAAAAGCTGGATTAAAGATTATAGATCAATCTATTTATGATAAATAGATAAGTATCTATTTATTATAGTTAAATATCTATTTATTATAGATATTTAGGGGCTGGGAGCAGAAAGGGGAATGCGAATAAATATAAATACTGACCGCTGCTCTCTCCTCTGTGTTTGCTCCAGACCAAGACATGGAAAAAGCGAGAGGAGATTGAAGGTGAACATCTGGCGTGGTCCCACGGCATCCCCAATATCTCCAAATTTCATGTGTTTTGTCTCTTCACTGTTGCCTTTCCCTTCTTGGATTCAATGTTGAGCACAAATCCTAGCAATAGGTGAGCTATGGCTCCAAGGGCTGTGTCAGGGACCCTCACCCACAGCCCGGGCTATGATAAACATAATAAATCAACTTGCAACACCAAAGAGGTCTCAGTTGCTGTATCTTTGTGAGCAGTTTCTGGGTTTACTAAGTTTCTTTTTTGATAAATTTTCTCTTAAACTTAACGATGTGGGAAAACTTGTGGTGCTTGCAAGTGCAGGCTGAGATTTTGGTTGTTTTTCTCCTTTTTAATTTGTGGACGAAAGCCCTCTTTGAGAGCTGTTGCGTTTCTGATGCATCCGTCGCTGTAGAATCTGTGCATTTTTAAATGGAAATATATGACAAATTTCTGGCATGGGTACTGTGGGCAATTCGGTGTCTGGTTTTGGTCAAACCAGGACATTTGGCTGCTGGTGGGTCTGGGAGATGGGCAGAGGAGGTGGGTGCTCACTTGTGGGGCTGGTTTGGGTTTTATCTGGGAGTTGCTCATTTTTGGAGGTAACAGACTGGAACAACACATTGTCTAATTTTGCTGAATTTTTTTGTGTTCACTTGGGGAAAAAAAACAACTTTGTTTTGTGCCATTAAGGTGCTGGGCCTGAGAGGCTGATGAATTACTCAGTTCCTTAATCATCTACTAGGGAATTTTCTAGGCAAATAATTGCAGGTAAATGGCCTCTGGTAAACTAATAGCCAGTTTTTCTTTACTAGCTAATTTTTACCTGCCTGTTTCCTTTAATAGCTCCTTCCAGCTTGTGTTTTCCTTATCCCCAACTGCCGTGAAGTTGTATCTGTGCATGCTCACCCTCCTTGAACGCATCCCTCACTCCCGGTCCCACTGTCCTCCCCACCCTGGGAGTTTACTGGTGTTTGGGTAATTTGGTGTGCAAACACATTTAAATCCCTCTGACCTGAGCATCCTAAGCTGATTGAATTTTGCTTTAACTTTGGTCTAGCAATTTCCATTTCTCTGCTGTTATTCAGAATGCCATCTTTTAAGCTTTTGTCGAAACTGAAGCAAATAATTGTTTTTAGCTCCATGTGTAATTTCTCCCTCCTATCTTTGCGAACAGGGGTGCTTTCATTTTTCTGAAAGTATTTCTGGGAGTAACAAGCGTTTTGCAGAGGTTTGCTGGGGTTTTCTTTCTGCATTTGGGTGTCTCCCTCGTCATCCCTGCTCTGCTGGCTTTCCCTGACGTAAGGCTTTTTTATGACCAATTCTTGTGATTCTCCTCCTGGTGCTGTGTAGCCTTTCATGGGGTGGTTTCCCATTTTGTTAAGAGGTTTTTCTCTGCAAGCCTTTTGCTGCTTAGGATCAGAAGGGAATTTCTAGATAACATCTCTTTGCTTTTGGTAAAAGACAGTATTAAATGTCCTTGACATCAAACTGCACCTCCTTGTCCCAGCTGTCCGTAGTCACTTACATCCCCTAAGATTTCTCTTTTGAGGATTAGAGCTGTAGTCTGTGGGGTTTGTTCTTCCACTTTATTTAAACTCACTCAGCTGCTGATCACTTCAGATCATTTCCAGCAGTCACCTCTTGCATTTGCTCATCACCACTAACCAACACTGATTTTTAAAAGAACAGGATGTTTTCTCTTATTTCTTCCCTGGAAGGGTTATCAGGGACTGGAAAGGGCTGCCCAGGGCAGTGGTGGTCCCATCCACGGTGGGATTTAGAAGATGAGTGGATGAGGTGCCGAGGGACATGGTTTAGTGGTGGACAGGTTATTGTGGGACTCGATGATCTTGAGGGTCTTTTCCAACCCAATGATTCTGTGATCTCTTCACATGACGATGTGGCACAGACACCTGCACACCTTGTCACACGTTTCCCCTTCCCTCACCTCCCAAAGTTGGGCTGGTGCACCAGGACCTGTAGGTGCATGTCCCTGTTGACAACCTCTCCAGTTGGCTTCATCAAAGTCTGCCTTTGCAGATCAATAGATTTCCTTATGTTGTCCCAGGAAGACCTTTCTCAGAGTAGTAATAACCCAGTTTGTCTTACCTCTGTACTCCTGCCCTGTCTACGTGTACTTTGATGTCTTTCTTCTCCCATACACAATTGTAGACACCTCTTGGGCTTCTCCCAACCTTCCCACTTTCTCTTCTCCAAGCTGCCCCAGTCATGAGTGCAGCCTCGACCCCTGAGGGTGGCTGTCACCATACTTGGGTGCACCTCTAAATGACTTTGCACCTCTGCAGCACCTCTAAAATGACAGGACAGGGTCTCCAGACTCCCGTGTCCCAAGTCATTGCTGGGAAATTCTGCTTTTTCCATTATACTTCCATTTTTTTTTCCACAAACACCCTTGAAAATTTGGGCAGTCTTGATATTGTGGTCTCAGCAAAACAAAGCACAGATACTACCGCTCTTTCCTGCACATCCCTGCCTCCCAGTGTTACGAAAAAGTCATTAATATATTTTAATTTTAATGAACCAGCCTAGCATGCTTATAGGGGAACCAGCTGGTTTTGTTTTCTCTCTATAGACCTGAACAATTTAATGAATAAAGATTTGCAAAGCGTTTTAGAACTTGAAACTAGAAATATAACCATCTCTCCAATTCCTTCATCTAATAACGTATTTTAAAAATGAGATTTTTAGCAAGAATAATACATGATATTAGTGCCTTCACTTCCAGTCTCAGTGATGCTCCAATTCTGTGACTTTACACTACCGTAAGCACCTACAATTAAGTCTGAATGCAATGTTTCCAAAAGAGGCACAATCCTAGTAAAATCCCTGCTGGTTTGGGTATGGTATTTTGCCTTTTAATGAAAAGTTGTACTCATTGAGTATGTTAATTTACTTGATTGCTGCAAAGAATGTTGTTGTTTTGCAGGAAGAGGAGCCTTTTCCTATATAGGAAGCCATAGCAACAAGAAGGATTGACTCCTAAATTCGCAAGAAAAAAGATGCTCTTATTTTAGGGTAGCCAGAAAAATAACTGTTGTCATCATTGTAAAATGCATTTGAAGCAAAGCTGATAATTATACATGAGAAGCAGGATGTAATTTCTCAGAACATAAAGATTTGGAAGAAATTAAAGACCACTAAATGAAATTATGATGAAACTTATTAAACAGTCATTAAAATACAAAATCAGTTAATTCTTAATAATTCTTTGGGATTTTTCTAAGTAAGTCTCTTGTTTTAATAACAGTTTCTTTTTCTCCTGCTAAAAATTCTTTTGCTCCATGCAGGAGTACCACCTCATTTCATAGAGGTCATGTTTTATTCTGGACAGCTGGAAGCACTTTGTTGTACCGCATTTCCCGTTTCCTCACTTTTAGCACAAGTGGTGCTCCTCAGGGGATGTTCTCAAGCCATGCTGTCCCCATAGGCTTCACCCCGAGGGGCCCTTGTGGGCTCCCCGTGCCTTGGGACATCAGCCGGGACTTTCAATGTGCCGCTTTCCTGAGAAAGCAGAATTGGGGTCTTAAGCAAACTGATTTTGTCCTGGTTTTACTGGGATTGAATAACAGAATTGAACTTTTTGTCAGCAGGGAGAGAATTGCAGGGTTTGATTTGCTGAAAGCAAGTTGGTGTTACGGCTTTTGCTGGGTGGAATTATTTTCCTTGTAGTAGCTTGTTTTGGATTTGTGCTGGAAGTGATGTGATAGCATGCTGATGTTGATGCTAACTCAAGGACTGTTGTTTCCTCATTGCTCGCACCTGTGCTCTCAGTTTATTTTTTTTCCTTCTCTCTGCACAAGAGGATGATGGGGAAGTGAAAGCCTAGGATTATCTGGGGTAGATGACCCAGGAGAGATAACCCGGCTGCGATCCATGCTGACCAATAGAATATATCCTATTCCATAAATGCCACACTCACTATAAATTGGGGAGTTGCATGGGATTACCCTTTTTCTTCTTCAGATGATGGCTGTCTTGTCTGGCTTATTCAGTTCCTGAGGTTTTCAAGGAACAACAGGATGGAGAGCACCCTCATCTCCACCTTCCCTTTCCCACTGCCCCACATGTCACCAGTATTTATGGATTTTAAAGTTCCAACAAAATCATAAAGTTGGACTGATGCAGTTGAAATTCCATTTTATTTTAGCAACATGATTTGAATTTATCAGCGGCAATGATGTATTTGTCAATACGTCACTTAAATATTTTTAAGATTGGAAACATTCATTTGTATTAGCAGAGTTCTTAGCATCATTAATTTGTTAAAGAAACTTCATAACTTGATGTCTGCGAAAATACTTGTCTGTCATTTCTTTTAGAGTTGTATTTGCATCGTATTAACCTGAAAAGTAATTGTAGGGGGAGAAATGCAAAACTGGAGGAGAGTGGAGAGTGGATATTACCTGCACATCCATTGTTGTCAGCTCCTCACAGTTTTTTTCATTACATTCGTGTTACAGTCAAGACATGGTCAATGATCTTTTGAGCTTGGTAATTTTGTCAAATCTTTTTAATTAAGCGTACTGAATTGCTACATTGAGATGGTGGCTTGCTTCTGTGCAGGATTGATTGGGGCTGGTATTTCGTTTTGCATAGCACTATTCAAAACTATTAAAAAGGCACAGAGTAATGAATTTTAAAGCAAAATACTAATGAAGAGCCACAGGTGATTGTTTCATTAGACTGAATGCTGCAGAATTGTGTTCTTAACTTTTCCTGTTGTTCGTATTGGTTGCTCCAGGCGAACTGAACATCTTCAAAATGTGGTTGGTGTTTTTGAGAAATGTCTTGTTCTGGAGCAACCTCAATAATTAAAAAGATGTGCACTTTTCAGAGTGCATGAAAACACCAAAAACATTCTTTGTCCAAAATTGTTACCTTGACTTATATCCATCATGCAAACTCACCTCAGGAAAGTGAGCAAAAACCCCTTCTCTAGGCAGGTTTCAGTAATTCCCAGGAGAAATATTTTGAAGCCTGAGAGCTCCAAGGATGGCTTTGCCAAGGTGACAGGCGAAATATTTGGGGTGTGATGGTGTCAATGCTGTGTACCAGTGAGACACAGGGAAAGCCAGGCACTGATGTGTAGGTCATGGACTCTAAAGCGTGGTCAACTGCATGTTTGTCACAGGTTGTGATGGCCAATCCGATCTTTGAATAAAATTGTCGTGTCTGTTGCATGACTGTTTGCTGTCTCATTCTGTATTTGTCTTCCGTGTGTGATTAACTCCCGAATGTTCTCTTTTTTTTCTTCCTTTTCCCTTTTTGTAGAAATTATTGAGCCTACTACCTCTAGTCCTGTCTCGAGCCCAGGTCAGTATCCACATACATTCACAAAGTATGCTTGGGTACTTTTCCTCAGGAAACCATAACCAATGCATTGCCATATCAGTGGATGAGGGGCAGCTTTGTTGTGGTAGTGCTGGAGTGTCTCCTCCCTGTCTTTGTGCTTTCATTGGTTTGTCTTCCCTCCAGGCTTCATGTCTTGTCCTCTTCTTCAGTTTTGGGAACCCTGCTCCCCGCATCTCTGTTCTTTTCCCATCCATTCCCTGCCCCAGGGTGATGCAGTGGATGTACCCAAGGGATTGCTGTGTTTTCTTTTCCCCATGACCTGACTCTTCTCTGGTGTCGCTGTAACCATGAACGTTGGTTTGAGGCTTACGAATTTCTTGCTGTTTCATCACTAGCAGACCTCTAGGATGGATCTAAGGCCCCGTTGTGAGGTCCTTCTGCTCATTTTAGGGTGCCAGAAGGGGCTCCTAGAGAGCTGAGCAGCCTCCCCTTCTCCTTGGCAGGTGGTAAGAGGTCTTGACCATTGGTGGGGGTTCCCCATTTTCTCAGGGGTTCCCGTTGCTGCTCCCCAGAGCTTGATAGAAGCAGCCTGTGTCAATGTGCTCAACCACGCTCCAAAGGGCTTGGAAGGGTTAAGTCATGAGTCCCACATACCCAAATCCCAGGATCATCTGGGAGACAAAGACCAAGAATTTTCCTCTAGCAAAACCTACGTGATGCACACTTTTATTTCCAAATTTAAGATTGAAAGATTAGAAAGACAACGCCAGAAAGCCACAGCGATTGAGATAATCTACTCCCCAGTTAAAAATACAGATTAAACAGAGAATTAAAAAAGGAAAACTAGGCAGCAGGCTGATCCACCCACCTTGAAACTTAGAGGAGTAGAAAGGCTTGTGTGTAAATCTTTGGTGCTTTTAATTAAAGGGCTTAGGAAGGGCAATCTCTGGTGTCCTCTGCCGAGGCATGCACTGTGCCCATCTGCCCGTGTTTCCCAAATTCCTCCATCTCTTTTATGTCCTGAGGATCTATCACGTCTGCAGCGCAAAGCCACTCATGAGACCCACCAAGCCGCTTATGCGTGACCAATGCTCATCCCAAAACACAGCAGCAAGGGGAGGGGTGGGCTTAACCTGCAAAAAGCTGATAGTGTTTGCAATGAAAATGCAGATCCTTGTGATTTTTCACAGCTGCTTTGGACCACCAAGCAGTTGAAAATGAGCTAAGAAATTATTGTTTTTATGGCTAACAAAAGCCAGGGAGAAGAAAAGAGTCGCGGATGATACAGCGGTCGTGCAAAGCAGTGATAGGAGGACCTCAGTCTGTGCATCCTTTAATTCTGCTTTTTGTAACTGGTTGAAAAGTCCCCCGGGCCTGATGCTGTTCCAGGCTCTGCTCAGGCCATGATGGTTTATGGTTGAAATGGACTCCAGTAACTTTTTGGGCTTTAATCTCCATAGGTAAGCACTACAATGCAGCAGCACAGTCTTTTCTCACTTTAAAAAAATTATGTTCAAGTAATACAGTTTTGAGATGTTTGAATTCTTGCTGTCTGCAGAAATTTTTGACAAATAAGAACATTTATATGTATTTTTTGGGAGCAGGATGAAGATGCAGGAATGGAAATTAATAGCGTTCTTTTATAATGATCCCTGCCTTAATTCTGAGAGCATGGTGTTAAATAGAGAGGGCTTTTTTCCAAAGTACTCATGTTTCAAAGTACAAATATTTCATATTCACATGAAATTGCAAATATGAAAGCCTTTGAACACAACAGAGGAAAAATTTAGAAGAAGCTAAAGTTGCAGTAGATGAAACTACTTGAGTAATCCAACTTTTAATGACTGAGGAAAGGCCTCTGAGGTCAGTTTGCAGATGAAAAACAACATCTGTTCCCCTGAAAGACAACAGGAAGGATTTTGTTTTTTAAAGAAAACCTCTTAAAATGGATAAAAAGTTAGGAGTGAGCCCTTCCTCCTGGAAATCAGTGCTAGTGTCATCATTGCCATGGAAATGTTCTGTTTGCCTTACATAATTAAATAATGCTGTGATAGTCCCTCTACTTCTCTAATTTTAGCCTGGTAAATAGCTGGATAATGCCAGCACGATTGCTACCAAGTTATACAGCTGCAGAGGCAATTAAAAAAGTTTCCAGTGTCAGAAACTGAGTCCCTGATGAGCTTCAACATCACTGGAGGAGACGGGAGCTTGGGCTGGGAGATGAGGTTGAAAATGCTGCTTATGGCAGTAAAATCAGATCTGTGGCTTGGTTTAAAATCAGGTTTTAGCCAGCATCACCCATTGGATCTCGGTCTCTCTGCCCATTTGCTTTCTTTCCCTCA
>NW_010160470.1:19299-24844 GCF_000695765.1 Mesitornis unicolor | reverse complement strand
GAATGCAAAACAGGGATAATCCCATAAAAACCAAATTTTGCCCATGTCTTGCACCAGTCAGAACACAGAGCAGGGGCCTACTTCTTACTTAATCAAGGCTTTGTGGCTAGTTGTTTAATTACTGCTGTCATTTACAACTTAATTGCAGCTTCAGTGGATGCTTTTCCTGGAGAAGGAGACAGATCCTCCTCTAGGGATGAAAAAGTAGGAAAAAAAAACCCAAAAACTGAGTCAGTATTTAACTGCAGGTACATAAGGGAGAACTGCAGGTCAAAGATCTCCAGAAATCCAGGTAAATGTCTGCGAGATGTTGGACATTATCATCACTGCTAGAGTTTCCCAGAATCTTTCTTAAAACCCAAACTAGGAAGTTATTTTTTTGTAGAAAGGGAAGAATCTGTAGTAATCCTGAAGATCTCAAAACCACTTTTTTTAAAGATTTTAGTCCAAATCTGAACACACAGTGATTATCCTATTCTCAAAGCATCTTTGAAAAGTATTTTCATTGTTATTAGTGTATGCAAGTGTATGCATATGTTTTTTTTTGTGTATGGAAAGTACAATGTCGCATCGTAAGATGCTTAAACCTGGAGTTAGTCACTTTTGTCAGCATACAAAAATCCTTTCCTCTCACCCATTTTCCTTCCCATATTCAGTATAATTACTCCAGTCAACTGTCCTGACTGGTAAAGTTGTCTATAAGATGCATATGTAAAATTCCAGCACAGAAATTTTGTGACATTTTCTAGACATTCATAGGCCATGTGACAACACCTCCAAAATGTCTTTGAATGATTTTAAATCAAAACATTTTGTTTAAAAACACCAAAATCCTTAAGGATTCCTTACAGTTCCAAACCATAGGTGATAAAATAATTTAAAACACAACTCATGCAAAGCCATGCTGTGTTTGAGAGACATAGCAATTCCTCTCCCGAGCCCCTTCTTACATTTGGGGGTTTACTTTCTTAATTTCAAGTGACAACACTTAAAGCGTGTAGAATTAGCTGCAAAAGCTAAGAAACTGGGGCCATGGTTGGTATCCGATTTGTCAGCCATTGCCAGGAGATGCAGATACTCACCAACCTTTCATCCTTTAACGTGATTGATTCACAGGTGGGATCTGCAGATACCTTTGAAAATGTTGCTGTACCCTTAATTCTGGCTAAATGGGTAACAGGGACAGGTCAGGGAGAATAATGGGGGAATCTTCCTTAATTAATGACTTCACACATTAGAAGACATCTTGGCATTGGAGAGAGAGGGACTTAAAGTTATTTAATTTTCTCAGGAGCAAAAGCATGTGTGTAAATGAGCGCTCTGGGCAGGTTGGACAACTCATTGAACTTCAGTTACTTCTCCCTGATGTCCTTCACTGCATAGCTGGTACATTTTAATAGACTGAAATACCAAGTGATATCTAATCTCAAGCAGATCATTTGTTTCATATGAAAAATGTCAACCCCCCCATTTTTTTCTTTTCTTATGCACTCGCAATTCCCATTTTAATCAATAAATCATCAGCATAAGGAAAATCTACAGGGTCAGACCCTGAATTTCAGAATTTATGGCATTCTTTATTTCCATTAATTTTATCTTTATACAATGAAAGCACCATGCATCTTAAACTGGGGATTTTTTGCATGTGGGCAGGAGCCCCATTGATAAAGCAAATACCAGAGTAGAGATGAGCCCCACAGCACGAAGGACTATCAGCCTCGAGAAACAGCCATTTCATCAGCCAACACCAAAAATGTTCCCTTTCTCTTACCAGCTTGTGGAAATTCTTCCAAAAACTGAGCAAGTATGAAAAGATGATCAAGATCCAGGATAACAGACCCTGGATCATTACAAGTTTAACTTCTAAAATACATCAGAAAGAGGTGTCTGTTTGTTCAAAGAGCTTCTGGCTCTCGGTGCCTCCCACATAATCCCACCCTTAAGGAAGGCAGCGTCTCCCACACCACCCTCCATCTCCCAAATTTGATGGTTGAATGAAACCTTCAACATCCTGTACAAGACCACCATAGGTTCTTTTGACCCAATTGGCAGACATAAAAGCATATTAAAGGTCCCTTCCAACCCAATACATTCTATGATTTTGTGATATATAAGGTTACTGAGACTTGCTGTGAGTAGTTAAGCATCCAACAAGTAAAAAAAATCTGTAAAGAAAAAAATGATCAAATTTTGTTAATTATTTTAAAACTTTACATTCGTAATATATTATAGAAATGTCTGCTGCACTTCATAATGTGTTGCTATAGGGACATGCAGGTTCTTAAACAAGGAACACTTAAAACTATATAGCAGCTTCACTGTGGGAAATAACTGCTTTAAATTATTACATTCACCCGCTGTTACAAACAGGTGAACTTTAAAGTTTCTGAATTATTCTATGAAAGCTGCATCCTCAAAGTAAAATCTGTGGAATTAGGTAAATGTTTCTGTTTAAGTAAAGCACATGTTTCAGCACGTGTTTCAGCACAGTATGTGCTCAGTGGCATCCTGCAATATTTAAAGACCACATCATTTCAGAAGACTGTTTGAACACAGTAAATCATAACTATATTATTCACTGCTTGCTGAATAAATGCATCATTTAATATCAAAAGAGCTTATTTCTATCAGCTGAAAAATAGGATTAGAAATAGGTCATTTTTAGTCCATTGATTCCTTCTCTCTAAACAAGTATGTAAAATGCAAGAGTATTTTTTCTGAATTTGTATTGCCTACATGCCTTCTGTCATGGGGGATTCCAATATTCATGAGTTTTCCCACAAATCTGAGAAGCCCACTTGAGAGGAGAAGCTGCTCTGTCATTCACCGATTCATTTAACCAACAAAACCCAGGGTTTCACACCCAAATGAGAATGCCCAGATATTTCAGAATATAATATGTTGATTAGTTTGCTGAAATTTCACATTTTAACCAAGAAGCGCTCTTGAGAAATGCCAGGAAAGCAGTGCAGGGATGGCTGTGAAATCATTTGCTCCAAGAGATGGGTGTTGTTGGCATTGGTGCATTATCCCTACATGTAGTTGGTTATGGGATTATAAATGGTGTCAGTATTTGTTATATATGTGTATACAGCGTGGGAACTACAGCATGAAAACCAGCACGTCTTTGAGGCACGGCAACAGCTCTTTCAGTGTAAGACTAATTTTCTATAGGTAATGTTAGCTTTAAAAGATACTGTTCTTGATAGCCCTGGCACCTGGTTGTTAAATGTTAATACAGATAAAATGTGCGACCATCTCAGTCCACATCCTCCAGACATCACCTCATCTCAGTCATGTGATGGTACCCAATGTTGTATAGGGGTGGTACCCAAATGGTACCCAAATGCTCTGAAAGGGCAAGAAAAAGACAGAGCCCAAACCTTCCAGCTTGCAAGATGCGGTAAAGCTGCTCTGAAGAGCCCTGCATGTAGAGACATGTTCTGCTTGAGAAAAGAGAGGCAGGAGCCTCCAGAATGTGATTCATTAGCAAAAAGAGAGCAGTCTTTGTTTTTATTTATCACATAAGGGTATGTTTTATGTGAAGTTTTTATCAACCAGATTGGCTGACTGCAGTAATTCTTACAGGAATAAATATGCATATATCCATCTCGATGAGACATGTAGCCCTGCGCAGGATTTCAAAATGTACATATGACTACGTATCTGTAACTTCAGGGAGGGTCCCAGCTCTTCACAGAATATAAAAGAGCCTGCAGCTACAGCTGGTTGGAAAGGATCTGACAAACTCAGGCTGTTAAGGGAGGGAAGGCTTGGGGGAAAAGGGGACTTGTCAGAAGATGCCTATTTGAAATCTCCATGAATATGTCAGTTTTTAAGAAATTCAAATAAAGGCCTGTTGAGTTTTGAGTGGAAAAAAAGAAAAAAGACTGGCTTCCTTCCAGGCTACCAGTCTCATCCCAGGCAACACATCTTTTCTTGTCTTTTCACTGTCTGAATTTCTCACCAAATGGAAACCTGAGTTTCTTGCCAGCTGCATCTAGAGCATCTCTGCAACATGGACATTTTGATGCAGTTGCCAGCGACATCTCCAGTGAGGGATGAAAACCAACATCCAGAGAGACATCAGAGTCAGCCATTTCCTTCTTCTGAAGCTGATGTTTAACAGTGCATCTTCACGTCCTTATCTTTCCTTACTAAATACCAACCACAAGGCTCAGTCTACCAAACTGGTTTTTAAACTGGGTTTGGTTCTTCATTAAACATCTCAGATGAGCTCTTAAGCATGCCATCCAGCAGCCTAGGAAGGACTCTGTGGTGTGTTTTCCTTCCAATAGTCTCTTGTATGTTAAAAAAAATGCAACAAATGAGAGTTGGCCAACCCCATGCCTTTCAGAGTGCGGTCATAAAAGGTTTACACAGCATCTCTGAACAATTTAACAGTACTGCTTTCTCATTCCCTAGGAGTGACTCCATCTTGGCTGCGTTTGTGCAGGACTGTACCTCTGCTTTCCTCCAGGCCTGGCTGCTAATGAGAATTTATAAACTGGATATCAGAATTTAAAAATAGACAATTGCTAGTCAAGGTTATAGGTCAATCCTCAGTGTGAGCATGGCAGTACTAGAAGTTTGTATCTCTGCACAGCAAGGCTTCATATGAACCTCACACCTACTTAGGATACACTGTAGGTAGAAGGTAACACGTTAAGATGTTACCCCAATTGTCAGGCCCAATTTACCATATGCTACTCATTAATCCAATAAGCTTTACAAGGAAGATTCACTTTGTAGTTGTGCCCGTGCTTTGGCACCTGTGCTTGTACAAGATTTTAATTAAGTCCAGATTTTAACCAAGCCTCTGAAGTTTACGGTGCCACAAAGTACTGTGAAGCCATCTGGTTAAAGTTTTAAAGACGGCTTTCATTAAGATGAAAGTTTTGCAAACCATTTAGTCATTTTTAAACTGCTGAGCCAGACGTTTTCATAAGAAAGAGCTTTTGGCATTAGGCAGTAGAAGACCAACTCACCTCCATACCGTACCACACTGCAATTGGCACCGCTGGGCGATGCTGGGGTTTTCAGTGCTGCTGCAATTCCAGACAGCGAGACAAAATGATTGACCCTGACATTTTTTGTACGTCTGTCTTCTCATTTCCGAGGTACATGACTCAGCTTGCATTGCTCTCAGTCATATTCCACAATGGCAGGGATGCATCCCTTTAAAAAAATAAATTGATAGAATTTATCTTTCTTAATATCTCTGATTGCACCAGCAGTGATTGCCTGCCATTCAGCCGCCTTATTCAACACGCACAGCGTATAAAACCACGCTGAGTGAGTTTTCTGCCAAACTGCGGCAATTCAGAGAACAACTTGGTTCTGAAAGCTCAAGAGCATCTTCCCCTGAATGCACGGGGTGTGGGTTTTATAATGGGAAAACAGGGAGTCGCTTAAATAGTCTGCAGTAAATTGTCAAAGCAAAGAGCTCCGGTTATAGAGACATTGCAGGAATCAGCAGCACCCACAATGTTGTTTGTCAGGTTTCCATACCCACAGGCTCCTGTATCCTCACTCCCCACCCCCC
>NW_010160470.1:3621-19268 GCF_000695765.1 Mesitornis unicolor | reverse complement strand
TATCCCCCCCCCCCCCCCCCCCCCCAGCATGTACAGTCCCATTTACGGCTTCATTTTAAATGAAGGAGCAGCTGCGTTTTACAAAAGGTGACAATTCTCACCCTGTTAAATGCAGATTATGAGCACCCAGCTCTCACCCAGTTATTCAGAAAGTTCCTTTTGCAGAAACTTCAAGGGTTTTAGTAGTTAAGGGTTATACGCAGAGCAAAGTAAGAAAAAAACCAACAATGGTTTATGGAGCAAAACGTATCTTTTTCCCACACATTTCAAAGGTGGTTTTAAAATCCGTCTCTGTCTTCCCACCAGCACAGCTCTTTAGAAAGGCACGACATAGGGTATACACTCCAAACAGAGCACCCTTAATTCCCAGAAAATATATAAAAAGGGGGGGGAAGTAGAAAAAGAGGAAGTTGAAAAGCTTCTATCACCAACTGCCAAGTTTTACCTGCTACCCAGAGGGAAGTATGTGCCATTTCCCCTTCTGTTAGTACTATTTTTAAGAATCTGACATCCATCACTACTTTGAAAGTTGCAAACATTCCTGCCAAGCGCCGTGTACCGTTTTCCGTCTTGTCTGTCTAAATCCTGATTTTCGGCCAAAATCTGTGGCAGAAGGAGATTGCCCATTGCCTGGCTGGGAAGCACTCCTGACCTGACTGTCTGTGTGCACCCTGTTTTCATGAGCATACAGACACACGCACTGCTGCAAAAATAGGTGTATTTTCTGAGCAATAGAAAATCCATTTCTATTTTCTAAGCAATAGAAAATACACTTCTATTCTCCTCCCCCTCTACTCTGCCCTGGTGAGACCGCATCTGGAATATTGCGTCCAGTTCTGGGCCCCTCAGTTCAAGAAGGACAGGGAACTGCTGGAGAGAGTCCAGCGTAGGGCTACAAAGATGATTAAGGGATTGGAGCGTCTCCCTTCTGAGGAGCGGCTGAGGGAGCTGGGTCTCTTTAGTTTGCAGAAGAGGAGACTGAGGGGAGACCTCATTCATGTTTATAAATATTTAAAGGGTGAGTGTCACGAGGATGGAGCCAGGCTCTTCTCGGTGACAAACAATGATAAGACAAGGGGTAATGGACACAAACTGGAACACAGGAGGTTCCACTAAAATTTGAGAAGAAACTTCTTCTCAGTGAGGGTGACAGAGCACTGGAACAGGCTGGCCAGAGAGGTTGTGGAGTCTCCTTCTCTGGAGACGTTCAAAACCAGCCTGGCCGCCTTCCTGTGCAACCTCATCTGGGTGTTCCTGCTCCGGCAGGGGGATTGGACTGGATGGGCTTTTGAGGTCCCTTCCAATCCCTAATGTTCTGTGATTCTGTGATTCTCTAAACAACAGAAATTCCAGGAAACAGAAATTCCTAGAAATAGAAATTCCAGGAGAGCCGGCCTGAGGAACGTGCTCCATGCACTTATCCCCTACCGTTAATCAGCATTAATTGTGAAGGGGCCTCCCACAGAGGCACCAATGCTTTCCTTTTTTTGTTGTTGTTGCTATCTCCACCAAAATATTACACTAACTGGTAGAGATTTGCAAAGCTGTGAGTCTTAACAGGAGTTTCATGCTCTAAGCTCCCAGTCAGCTTTGAAAAATCTCAGCTGTTGGTTTTGTGGATTTTTTTTTTCTCTTCTGTGTGGTAACGTATGCAAAGCTGGGCCATGATGTCTCAAAAATCCTCGGGATTAAGCTGAAAAGCGGGTGGGGAAGGCTGGTGCGCGAAAAGCTGATGCAAAATTCTCCACCGGTGGCAAAAGCTGCAGAAAAGCAGCATCAGCCATAGAGGGTGGGGACTCTGCAAAGATGCGCATTTTTGGTGTGTATATAGATGTATAGATAGATATAGATATAGATGTAGATGTAGATGTAGATGTAAGTATATATTTGCAGATGGGCTTGTCGTGATGTTCATTGAGTTCTCTTAGCTCACAGATGGTGGCTCCCAAGATTGAAGTGGAAGCTTTAAAACAACACTTGTATCCGTGCACAAGCAAGAGGCCCTCTGCCCCAAAGGATTAAACCTTATCACCAATAGAGGAGGATGTACATGAAATTCATATGCTTACATCAGCACTGTGTAACGTGAACATGCAAAAAACCTATTTAAAGTCATTGAAATGAGGACTCCATAGCTAGTGACACAGAAAGGAGCTATACAGTCACAAAAAAGCCCCAATTATAATAAGCCATCATTTCTAGAGTCAGTCAGCAGATCTTCACGGTTCATAAACTCCTCTCCACTTACCCCTAGAGCCAACATCTTGCAAGTAAGAATGATGGTAGGCACAGAGGAGATTGGGTAAGAAGAGCTTGTCATTTGTACAAGGAAAAAAGTAAGGAAAAACAACTGTTTTGTTAAGACCTGCTGGGAAAAGGTTTGTTATACTCACAAGGTGAAGCATATGTTAATGAAGAAAGGAAGAAATTGTATTTTTATAATTTGCATGATGGACTCATTGATAGGCAGCACCCAAATAGGTGCCACAGCTGATAGCCCACAGCCAAGTCACCATAAGGGGGTCGCAGGGACAGAGGAGACAAATGCCTTCCCCTGGAGCCATCCTCTGATAGAGATGCATCACGTAGCTGCGAGATGACAAACTCTGTGTTCAAAGTGACAAATCATTTAATTAAAATTTACAGGCGGTTAAGTACTGTTTGACCTGAATGGAGGCAGTTACCGTGAGTCAATTTTGGAGGAGGAACTCGACTTTTCAGCCAGTCGATAGCTCAGCACTGCAGTACCTGGATGGTTTCGGCATTTCTCACGCGTGGGGAGCCCTTGTGCAGAAAAGATCTCAATCAGGTTGAAATGTGATAACAATTTTACTCAGGCAGTGTTTGAACACTCTGGAGTTTCATGAATAGTTAATGTCACGTCAGGTGTTCAAGAAAAACGCTCTTGTACCTTAAGAGAAAATACCTCAGATTTTGATGAGTTATGGTTTTTCGTTGTGTGTACAAGCCAGTGAAAATTACAATCATCTTTCATGAAAAGGCTCGGCAGTTTTTATTACGGGAAAGTAAGGGTGGCCATCGCATTTACTAACTAATGTAGTAAATGTAGAATTGCCAGGGCAACGCGCTTTTTTATTTATGCTGCTAAGCACATAATGTGCTGGTAGTTCCATAAAAATTTATATATTGGGGGAATTTCACATGCCAGCAAGCTGTAGATCTCTTTTATGTATATGACTTATCCAGTGTCCTTCTGTTTGAGACGTACTCCATTACAAAGAACAAGATTAAGCAGTATTGACACACAAGACAAACTCCAGAGATAATACCGGTCTACTCAGTTATAATTCAAAGTGGCACCGTACGTTAACTCCTCTGGAATTAGTAAACAGTTTGACTTCGTTATTTGTTTCATCCGTCATCTTATTGTAATCAAAGCGCTATTGATGATTGGCTGTTAGCACAGTTCAGCAGTAGACTGCTATGGATTGCTTTTTTTACTGTACCTATAAAATCAGAACAGTGTATGCAGAGACATGACCAAGAGGAACCTCAAAGAAATGCTTAAGAAAATCAGCAGAATAATTAATTAAAAAAACACATCTTCAGAAATCATCTGACAGCCACCTCAGTGGAAGATTTGTTTAAAGGTTGTCAGCTCCTCCAGCAAAAAAGTTCCTTTCTCATACACAGTCAGCAAAAAAAGGCAAGAAATCATGTACTAACCTGCTTAACACAATATCCTTTGTTGAGATCAGAAGAATGACATTGAAACTGTCCAGAAACTGTAAAGTTCAGTGTAAAAAAATTTATCATTCACAATGCTGTGTGACATTGCCTCAATGTAGCAGAACCAACAGAATCTTCATGATATATGAGAACTATCAAAGGTTGCCACTGAACACATATATTTAATGTGCTGCTTAATTCAAGAGCTTATTTACAATGTCACACTTCATTCTGAGGAAAATGGTTCTGACAACCAATCATTTAAAAGATAGAAAGAATGTTTTACAAAAGGTCAGAAGCACAAATATTTTACATATTAGCTACTAATAAATGCATTTCCTCTAAAAGTAAGAAGGATCAGCAAATGCCTTCAAAGCTGTTTACAACATTTCCACATAAGACCCAACCTCTAATTACCAATCTAAGTTGTAAATAATTTTCAAGTATGCAGATGAGCCAAAAATTCTATCAAATTAAAGTAATTAGCTCCCAAGTCAGATTTTTCTGTCGCATTAAAATGCTTTTCCTTTTCTCAAATATGACACTTACAAATGAGGGCAACATTGTCAGAGAAGCAGTTATTGTAAGCTGCCAAAATTATATGCATAAATACCCCAAAGCACATACCACTCAGATTTCTTCCAAAACAACCTGTGTTTCTCAGCAGTTGGCTTCCTAACTCCAGAATTTTGTGAGAGCACCACATTTCTGAATTGGGCAAATTTATCGAACTTGAACCCTCAAAACGTCCAGACTTGGTATGGAAATGTGAGCATGGTTGTCTGTCATGGAAAACCATGGTCCTTGGCTCTTCTTGGTTTGTCTTGGTTGGACCTTTCCAGACCGCATGGTTTGGGAGGCAAATAAGAATTGGGGCACCCAATTTACCTACAACAATCCAGGTACAGGGGAATGAGAACAGAGGGGTGGTGTCCCTGTCCCTAGGGCTTTTCTGGTTGTCTTCTCAATGTCCTCTTAACCCAAGCTGTGTTGACCATGTCTTACCAGTGGAAGATCGTGACCCATTCTGTGTTTAATTTTGGACTTCCATGCAGAATCCCATGTCAGCCTGTTCTAGACTCCTTATCTTTACCCTCTGTGTCCCTTTTTCTATTTAATTTTAAGCTAAACTAGTGATGATCGGTTCTGTTGGTTGTTCTTGCTGGAGATAACACAATCTGAGCTAGGTGTGTGCTGTAGATAAGAAGGTAGTCCCAGCCTTCAACACATCACATCCAAAACCAGCAGCGTGATCAGAAAACTGCGTAATATAATGAAATAATTTCATTATTTGTTCTTTTCCTGCAAGTTTCCCTTAAAATGGCCCCTTTCCATTGCTATCCTCCTTATCAGCTGTTGCTATGCCACATCTTCCAGACAAGAAAAAAGGGTTTAGACTCGAAAATCCAAGCTGGTTTTGGGGTTTCCTTTACCCTGACTGTGCCAAGAGCAGCGCAGGTGAATCACGGCTCCTGGTGTGGGGCGTATTTGTGGGAGGAAAGGGGTTTACGGGATGAGGAATACTCTGGTAGGACCTGTAGTTGAAAGCTATAGTACGTCTCTTACGCCATAGCAATGTACTGTACTTATCACGTTATCTGTCTGCTAAGCACTTCTGCAAAATCAGTAAGAATTTTTTAACTTTTGAATAATGAAAAATACATTCAAATATTTTTGCAAATCTAAGAGGGTCTAAACAAAAATTAAAAGTTTCAAATAGAAATCTTGTCAACAACAACAAAAAAACCAGTATACATATGTGTTTCAGAAACAGCGTGTTACATCTCACTGCAGATACATGAAAAGTCTTCTTTGTAGTAGCAAAGCTCAGAAGATGAATGTAACGTCCACATTTACTCATCACCGTAGCTCAAGGGTTAAGTAGCTGTCCAGGTCATGTGAGCCCATGGTGCATGGGACCTGCAGTTGCCTAATATGCTAGGATTTCACATAAATAAGTTCAATAGAATTTAGTTCTGGTATCAGTTATAAAGAAGCATTTTAAAGTACTGGAGAGCTTCAGTAGCTGCATCGTTTAGAAAACTGATCTGGAAGTGATTTCATGGTGCATTTTCAACAGAAGAGCTGCTTTTCCCTACAAATTATGAGGTTTTTCCATAGATAAATTCAGGGAAAAAAAAGTTTTCTCACTAAATCTGGGTCAAGGAGGACAGTTTGGGAGTTGTGCATTCATCCTTTGGATTACAGCTTGCACTGTACTATCCGGTTTACACAGCTACATATTGAGTCATCGCCTTTCTTTCATAAAGCATTGGTAATCCCAAAATCCAACAGCAAAAATAATCCATCGTGTCCAATTCTCCGTTCCAGGAATTAATGCTTTAGACTTTAATGCAGGCTTCAGATGCCTGCAGAAATGCCTTGATAGGGAAACTGGGTATTTTCTCTAGGCTGTCTCCTTTATTTTGTGGCAATGACCAGAAGGTCAGGTCCCCCAGTGTGCATTATGGGATGAAAGAGGTTGGTTACACAGAAGGTCCTGTCTATTTAAGCTAAAAAAATGCAGCACTGTGTTATTGATTGCGACGCTATGTTATCTATCAGCCAGATTACAAAGATGTTAAAATTTTAAAAAATCTAATTTCAGTACTATGCAATTGTATTCCAGCCTACTAAACACAGCATGAATGGAAACATCTGCAGTGAGGCTAAAGTTTGAGGTTTTCAGCGGGGAGTGGGGACTGGATTTTGGGTTTCGCTTTTTTTTGCCTAGAGGTGCTTAGAGAACAGTTGCATTTCTAAAGCCAACCTTGCAGCTGTGCCTGTGTAACCAAGCAGAGGAGGCAGCAATACGATAATCGCCTTTGACTTTTGTTAGAATTCACTGTTTCATGCACTGATTTTATTAAATAGGCCTTGTTTGGCTAATGAAATCCTAGATAGCGTTTCTAGCTCATTAATACATAGTAGTAGATCGTATAACTGTGACTATTGAGCTATGCTAGGTCTGCATTTATTCTGCTTTTCTTATATGTTCCAAGGAGGCAGAGTGGATCTGATTCCAGAAAGCACTTTTTGCCTGGCCTTTGGGCTAAGTAATAACTTTTATTTGAAGGCAAAGTTATTTGAGTCACTGGAGATAACCTTACAAAAGAGATTACTGCTGCAATAAAACATGAAATAATATGCCAAAAAATCTTTACTTCGGATTTTTTTTTGTAATCCTTGGGTAAATTATTTTTAGCACATCTAAAGAAGGAGAAGAAGGCTTGGCAAACTCAAAGAAAATGGAACTTGAGTTTTATTTCAAACCATAGAAACAACAGCACCCTTTAACTTATTAATATCTCTGATGTGGGAACATTAGCGATAATTATAGCACTTCAAGGGCTGATGCCATGAAGAAATGGGTTAAAACTGCAAATTTATGTAAATTGTTTGAATCTGTTGTTGTTCCTGTTGTGCAAGGAGAAAGAAGGAGGAAGGAGATGAAAAGACAGTGCTTAGTCTAAGGAAGTGAAACCACGCACGAGTGGTGCTTGTGGGCACAGGGCAATGAGACCCAGGAGGAGCCAGAACTCATCCAAAGACGAATTTATCCTGGGAATAAGAAAATTCCTACTCATTCAGAGGCGTAACTGGAGAAAAACCTTCCACTGATTGCTCCCAGTGGAAGACAAGTAACTGCTTTTAAGATAGGTCTTAAAATATTTATGAGGGAAATAGCAAGATGCAGTGGAGCAGCAGAGCTGGGTTGAAGAAGCCAAGAGGCATATGCTAATTACCGGTTCCTCAGCCACCTTCATTTATCTACAAGAACTAAAGATCTGTTTAAGGTTCTCTATGCCGTTCGCATACAATGGGCATGTCCATAAGCCATTGGGAAGAAGTGAGAGGGAAAGGGAGCTGCAGCCCATGCGATGGACTGGGGAGCTGCAGGCTAGTGTGGTTGATCTTCCTCTCTCCTTTCCCCCATGTGGAACCGGTTATATCTTCAGAAAGAATAATGTAATTCCAGAAAGAAATTAAATGTTTATAATATTGAATAATATTATAATATATAATGTATATTATTATATATATTATAATATTATAATATTGAATAATATTTCCAGAAAGAAATTAAATGTTTCAGTCACTGCTAATTATGACATGTTCCTGGATTATTACTTTTTAAGGGCCCAAAGAGAACATCCAGGAAGATCTCTTCCCACAGGCCAAAGAAGCGGTGTCTAGTGGTGTTTTTGACAGATATTTCTACACACTGCTCTTAAAACTCGGCAATGATGCAGATGCCTCATCCTTACCGTGTAGCCCAGTGTTAAGTTTGCCTTTGTAGCTATTTTGGGTCCTGCCTTCTGCAGGTCAGACCTGGCGATCTTGTCTACCTAACACAGGCACAAGCTGATCAACTCCCCTGCCTTCTCCTTGTGTGCATCCTACTGGGATTACTGGGCAGTGCTACTTCATAGCTGCATTCCTGTTTACACACCCCAGAAACATATTTCTCCTTTCATGGCAAGACAGCATGAAAAATCCCTGCAATCACACGTGCTTTTCTGAGGAATTACCACAGTCAGTTCTTCTTGTTCCAGTACAAGTGCAGTTGGCTATTTTTGTTAAAGGGCAGAATTTTTTTGACTTTACTGAATTATTTCTTTCTGGTCCAAAGATTTCTCTTAGTCACTAAGTTTATTTTTTAATTTTAATCTGCTCTCTGAAACTCATGCAGCTCCTTCTCATTACTTTGAGGTTTCTGCATTAAAAGACCAGCTTGGGTCATCCTGGGGTGGTCTCTGTATTGCATGTCAGTGCTAGAAGACTAGGGGGAGGTGGTTTGGGATGGACAGTCACTCGGAGCACACTGGACAGCCCTATCCAGGCTCAGTCTGCTTTGATGGACACTGAGATATCAGTTCAGTGCCATCCATTACATGCTATGCTTTGTCCTCTGGATGTCTCCTGTCTCCTTTACTGGTGAACGGCGGGGGATCAGGTGCTCATGCAGTTCATCCCAGATGGGGGCTGGTGTCTACCCTGCAGCTCAGAGGTTCCTAAAAGATAGTTTAATAAGTCAAACCACAGACCCACAGACTCATTAAGGTTGGAAATCCCCTCTGAGATCATCAGGTCCAACCCTCAACCATGGCCACCAAACCAATATGGCTGCACTTCTCAGCTGCACAAAGAAATCTGAGATAACTGGAGTATAAAGGATGACGTGTAAAGCCAAATTTTATTCTATTCCCTCGCAGTCATTTTCCTCATAAATACTTCTCGGGATTATGAAATATTCCTTGCAGCAGGCAGTGGGTATGTCAGGGCTATACTATTTTATCCTGTTAAACACCAAGGCATGCCGTGTTCAGTGCCTGCTTCATTTATCCTATTAATGTCTTAGAAGGATTCTTTCCCTTTGCATTATTTAATGGAAAGGGGTTTCAATTTATATGATCAAGTCTATCTGTGTCTAAATAAAATTCCATTAAAGATACACAGCACAACAATGCAAAAGGGTTTGAAATTAGTTTTGTTTTTGGAGCTGCAACAAAAGCATCTGCACTATCTGAAAGCTTTGCATTTTTCTGATTTTATGATACCCAGAGACATTTGCTTGAAGAAATAACTTGATAGACAGCAGCACGCGGGGAAGCTATTATTTACACTGATTATCTACAAAACAGGCTTTGGTATTAGGGCTGTTGTGAAGAGTTTCTCCAAATCACCGTTGCCTATTTTTCAAGTTAACTGAACACTCTGTAAATACAGAAATATGGAGCAACAAAATCAACACGATTCAGGCCCCCACAGAAAAACCCAGACCGAGTAAGAACAGCAAGGCCGTGTAACTGGAATGAGCAATAACTACAGGGAATTTTAGATACCACTGGGTGGTAATTGCCTGCAAATGGGGACTTTTCCATCAGAAACCATACGCTAAAATTTAAAATGCAAGTTTGAAAACAAATCACAGCTAGGTAATAAAGTTTTAACAATACCTTTCCGTTGTGAAAACAGTAGCATTATGAAGCACTCACATATAAATGTATGCAAATGCAGTAGTTTGGGTTAGAGCACAGTTTTTTAATAGTACACACATGTATGTATACTGAATATAAATCGCTAATAACGTCTGTAGGTCTCTAACTGTCATAGCAGTAATAACTCCTTCAAAAAGCACACATTGACACTGAGGACCACAGCAATTCTTTTGGCACATGAAATAAAAATGTCCAAAATCAAGGGTTTTTGAGTTATCAGGATCTTGTGCCTAAGTATGAGATATCCCACACATACCTCCCTTCTTAAGAGGATTTTTTAATGGTATCTTAAATACCCTTCAACAATACCATCCATTTAATTAGAATGAAAAGGTTATCTTACCCTCTCCCAATTAAGTTACCCAAATTTTGCCAATCTGTCTGTAACTTTATATACAATCAAATTACAGTGATTTTTTAAAAAAAGTATAAATTAGCTGGAAATGTACTTACCATTTATGAGTTTGGAAAAGTAGATATTATTTCTCTGAAATAACACCTCCTTGTTTTTTTCATGTTAAATGTTTCAACAATAATTAGATTTAAACCTGGATCTCTATGAGAAGAGTCAATGACAATTTGGAAAACAAAACATTAGATTTTGGAAGCTGATGGGAAGGAGGAATGAGTTTTGGGGAAAAAAAAACCTGCAATTTTAGGGTTCTGTTTATTCCTGAAAGTGAAGATGTTTTTCCTCACGTTGAGGTTGAACCTCCTGTGCTCCAGTTTGTGCCCATTGCCCCCCATCCTGTCACTGGGCACCAGAGGGAAGAATTGCTCCTTGCTGCTGCCCACCAAAGCTCTTCCAGCCCCAGGACCGCATTTCCAAACCCAACCTCACCAAATTGATGGCCAGGTCTTCAACTCCCTCCCCTTCACCTGAGCGTGGGATGCTCTCCTTAGCAAAGGGAGCAGCTCTGCAGGATGCATTGCTGATGAGTGAACCTAAGGGTGTTGGGGATGCTTCTATGTCCATACACCGAGATGCCTACACTATGTCCTTTAGAGAAGTTGCTGACTTTGGAAATGCTTTGTTCCAGAGAGTTATTTGAGAAGTGAAATTAAGATGCTTAAAAGCTTTTTGCATATAGTTAACAACTTCCATCAGTTATGGGGCTGCTTTCTCTATCAGCTTAATGAAATGCAGCTGCTAAGTGTTCACTAAGTAGGTCTGGTTTGAACCACGGCAAAGTGTGTCTGGCATGCCCTATCACATTAATAAGCAAGCAGAAATCATCTTCCTTAAAATGCACATTACCGTGTGTATTTTTAGCTGGTTTTAAATTAGTGCTTGACTGTTGACAATATTTAGCGTGAGTTATTTGTCGGTGTGTGAGCGGGAAGGATGACTCTGGCTGGGGAGGGCAGGGAGGGCAACGTGTCCCTTGCGCTGCCTCCTCAGATCCAAATTCCCAGGCAAAGATCCCCACAACTATGAAATTACAGTGCTGAGCTAGTTATCTTCACTTTTTATCTTCCCTTCCTATATCCTGTAAATATAACATATTATATATATCATATATATCCTATAAATACCAATATATCACTTTACTTTTCATAGCCTGTAAATATCGAATTTTATATTTTAACTCTGACAGAATCTATATCAAGAACCAGTTTCAAATTAGATGCACAACATATCACAACTGGGGTCTTTACAACTGAAACAAGAAATGCTTCTTTCTTATTTTCTGTGCATACACAGAGATACGCGCAAACACACACAGGAATAATATTTCACTATAAAATATTGCTGGTGGCATATCTATCTCAAGTATTTAAAATGCTAAGCTTTAATATTTCAGTGCAACAAATAGTTGGGCTTTTTGCTTCTGCAGTTTTAGCAATAATCTTTTATTCTCTGTATTCCTCTTTTGAAACTCAAAAAGTACTGCATTATTCATTTAAATTAGAAATAAGGAAAAAATCAGCCTAAGCCATTTGTTTTACAGTTTCTGTATGCCCGTGTGAAGGCCGATGAGCAGGACCTGACCGTACCCCCTCTTACCAATCCCATCCATCTACTGGGGTGCTCATCTTCTGCGCCTTTCTCCCAGTGCTCACATTTCAGAGTATGGCTCTTTTCTGGACCTCGCCATTTTTTGGCTTTATCCTCCACAGCTCTGACTTAAGAGTAAGCCAAAGTTGCGTTAATCCACCTGGGCAGAGCCAGCTCATGGACAATGTTGCAATATTCCCTGTCTCCTTTCTCAAGGATTTTCAGATATATTGGTCACGGTTGCACTGAGCGATTCCTCACTAAAAATATACAAAAGCAAAATTTGACTCAAAATTGGACCTGGAGAATGGCTGCACGGGCATTGACTGAGCAAAACTTGGCTGTTCACTGTCCTAACGTATGGATGCTATGGTGAGGTCGTATCTCCAGCACATCTCTCCCTTGCTCCCAGTATATTCCTTTTCTGGACTGGGGAGACAAATGAGGACTGGACACAGGCAAGGACACGTCTGGTGGCATTGAACTTCTTCCTCTAACAGTTTCTCGTTAAAAATGTTTCTTGGGGCCCCATGAGCCATCACATAAAATGTGTTTCACTGCCCCAAAAGCTCTTCACTGATTTCTCCACTCAACTTTCTTCACTGGGAATAGTTATTAGTTATAAAATAGTTATTAGTTACAATTAGTTATAATAGTTACTAGTTATAGAATAGTTATTAGTTATAATTATTTTATAAGTGACGTGTGGTCAAACATTTTGACCACATGCACCATCATGGAAAATAATCTCTCACAAATGTATGCCTGTATTTAAAATATAAGCAGTTTGCATTTCAGATGTGTTCTGGAGACAATGGCCTGTGCCGTGCTGTACGTCGTTAAAATGAATTTTGGTGACTCATACCAGTAATGGAGGAGCATCAGACGGGGGGGACCTTCTGAGCCACCACATCCAGCTCTCGGCTACCACAGCCACGGTCCAAATGCATTTCAACATTACTGAAATTATCAGCATTTTCCAAGTGTTATTCTCACGGCCAAAGCTTGGTTTAATCAAATTCTCCATCTGGCACACACTTCAAAAGGGCCTTCTCATGCAGATTTATCTATTTAACTTCACCAGCAAATTTCCCATCACAGTAAATTCCCCATCTTGGGCATTTAGCCTTGATGATGATTGCATTTGCATAAGCCTAAACAAGCCAGTGCCTTTGCTGATTCATTTTTACACAAGTTTTAAGGGTTTTGTTCTCCCAAGGTCAAGCTCCCGAGGCGCAGGGGAAGGTTTCTCCTCTTGACAAACTTCCTTTGGTCCAAGCCTGTCCTGACCCTCACCGGACAGATTACCTCTGCTATCACAAACCGCTGCTTCCTAATTCAGTCTTTTATAGACTGTCAACCCACTCCTCCAAAGCCATAAATCCTCAGCCAACTTCAAGTGTAACAATATTTAGAGATGTTATCCGTAGGGCTCCACTGAGCATTCAGAGCCCGCTTATCTCACAATCTGTTCTTTTAAGGACATGCTTTTGACAGCCCAGTCGTCTTCATCTTTTTTTTTTCTTACCACTTTCACCTTGAGTTAGCTTATTCCTTCCTTCTCTGTATATTTTAAATGTTGTATAAAAACTATTTATTAAGGCTTTCCTACAATAAATCATTAACCTGAATATAGCCAAATGAAATGCTTACTAACATCTCTCCGCATAATCCATTTAACAGAGTTAATCTTGCTTATTCCAACAATCTAAAGAGGGCCATGGTTTTGTCTACAAGACATCAGTGTTAAAGCTTATAATTATTTCTGGTTAATGCGGTCCTTGGTGTTAGGAAATGTTGGTTTGCATGTTTCTGCATAGTACTTTTACTAATCTCTTGTATTAATTAGAGATAGTGGTATAATATCACTTTGTTCCTTTCTATTCACCACCAGGAGAGATGTCTGAATATAATCCTATCTGTGCTACGAGCATGCTGAAATATTTTCACAGCTGCTAATGGTTATAAAAATACAGTAGGATTACGTCGAATAATCACTAAATGAGAGGAAAAGGAGAGCTTGATAAGAGCACATGGACTTTAGAGGCGTGCACACAGACGGTGGTGGAGGATGCAGCAAGTGTTGACCCTAGTGCAATGAGATTGACCACTCGCATGGGTCTGCAGATAATTTTAATGCACTAAGGGTTTAGACAAGCTTGATATTGCTTAGAAGGGCACAGGGCAATACGTGCACACAAAACCCATTTCTGTGGCCGACTGCTGTGTGTCAGTGTTGGGGGTTACTCTCAGCAGGCAGGTGATGACCACAAATGCCAAAAACCATCTTATGGGAGAGGACACACCCAAGGATCTGCCTAAACCCATCAGGTTGATGACAACACACCAGGCAGTGCAGATAAGGCATCTGTCACCCAGAAATGTTATGACCATTCCCTCCCATCATTCATGGATGCAATCAATGCATTGAGTTAAACACGGTGACAGCCAAACACCTCTGGTGGGACCAGCAGCGCCCACTAACCCAACTCCCAGGTACAGGGCTTCAGTTCTCCATTAGCAAGAAAGTAAATTTTTATCCCTCGATGACTGAAGCTGATATATTTTAGAGTTGTTGCACCCTCTAAATCCTAGGTAATTTTATATTTTGAATATCAGACTTTTCATCAAGCTCATTTTAATCTTCTTCTAGATGGAAATTCACTTACTTTTAAGGTACCACTGCCAGAGCTTTGATCTGAATTTGCACAGATTGGCACAAGGGGAGCCAAACCATTTGACCCAGGTCTCTATTTCAGGCAGTTCCCAAGACATCGTTCTGGACCTGAA
This sequence comes from Mesitornis unicolor, assembly GCF_000695765.1. Taxonomy (NCBI): domain Eukaryota; kingdom Metazoa; phylum Chordata; class Aves; order Mesitornithiformes; family Mesitornithidae; genus Mesitornis; species Mesitornis unicolor. Next base: position 4,787 of record NW_010160470.1, on the reverse strand, counting down.
TATTTAGACATAAATACCTCTCTGCAGGCCAACCACTGGTCTCCTGCCCATCTCTGTGTACAAAAAGCTTCACACGCTGTAAAATCAGTTATAAAGAGAGTGCTGTGTTACAACGGTGATAATCGGGATTATGGAAATGCCCAGAGTAGCTGCGGATGTAATCAGGGAGACAAATAATTCATGCTTTTATTTAATGCCTAATCATACGTCCCTCCCCCATTAGCTCACTGTACAAATATTAAGACTGCAAGTGCAAGCGTGCATGTCTATATAAACCAATGGCACTCAGTGCTATGATCTTAGTGGGAGGAAAAAGAAGCTGTGAGTTTTATGCTATTTTCAAACATTTAAACCTTTTCATGCAGTCCTAAACTAAGGTTTTTCATCTGACATAGAGAGTCTTCAAAAAAGCCCTACAAAAATTCACCAGTCCTAGTACAAAATGACCTTGCCCAGCAGTGCATAGCAATGGCAATGAACACAGGGACTACTCGGTACTTCCCAAATTAATTGTTCGTTTGAGATGAACGACTAAGCAAACCACACTAAGAGCTTTTAAATTTTAAGTATGAGTTTGTTTACTTTTTACAGTTTGTAAATCACCACAAAATACCTGCAGAATTTTAATATTTGGAAACAAAATTTTCTGGTCTTGCGCAGGCATATGGCAAATTCTGTGATTCTATGAAATGTTTTCCAGCTGCCAGTTCCAGTTTGAATTAAAACAGCATGGCTTTTAAAACCTGCAGGATAGAGTTCCAAAAAAGCCCTTTAAAGCCAATTTCTGATCAGTTTGCCTGTTGGCAGGCCATAGATTTTGGAGACATTTCCACAATGACAGCAATGTCTTTGTCCGTGGAGACTCTTGGGGCCATGGGGACACAAACAGGAATAACTGTGGGTTTATTTTGGTTTTCTAACCACGCAGCACAGCTGGATTTCATTCTTTATTGTCATGCCAAAGACAGGTTTAAAAAAACTCTGAGAGCTTACTAAATGTTGGGGTTTTTTTAACTGAAATCTTGTTTGTCTGGTTGGCCAACTTTGGCAACCATAACTCTTTTCTATTATCTGCCCAAGTCTGCGTATTTTCCCCCCATTAATTCACCTAGCACCTTTGTGCCTGAAACAATCCAGATATGATTTAATAAGCTTTAGAAAGATAG
>NW_010160470.1:0-3590 GCF_000695765.1 Mesitornis unicolor | reverse complement strand
CAGCAGGAAATCAGATTTACATAATTTTCTACTCTCTTTTATAGCCGCCGTAGTTCAAATTATCTTTACGTTGGGGAAACTCTTTTAATATGATAAAATGAAATACCACCTACGCTATGCTTCAGCTTGCTAGCCTGGCTTTTGTAATAAATTAAATGTTGATTTGTCATACTGACTTATCACAGAAAGTTCATTTTTAATGAGAAGAGAAGAGAGCACCCTGTCCTGCAGTTAGTCATGGTTAAAGTCACTAAACTAAGCTTGAAAATCAAGCTTTGTCTTGTAATCTTTTTTCTTTACTACCTGAACCTTTCTGCATGGGAGGAAAAATGAATTCTTTTTTGTTTTTTATCACATACTCTGCGCCTAATAAAATGTCACACATTGAGAATGGACCTGGTAGCATAGATTTCTGTATAGAAAGCAAAGGGACATTTATGTTTTGGTATTTGGACTGAACAAGACTTGAAATTTGGCAGAAGCAAGCAGGATTGGGTGAAACCCCTGAGTTTACTTTACTTTCTTGTGCGAGGAGGTCTCTTATGCTCCTCCATGCAGGCTGCAATTTGAGTGTAATTGATATGATGATGTTTGCTTACCCCAAAATGCTGTGTGTGCCATATCCTGGTGTCTCCCTGGACTTGGCATTGGCGAGGGGCAACGGTGCTGTTGAGGATGGCTCACTCCTGGGCTTGTCCAGAGCTTGTCCCTAGCAAAAGTGTTTTCTGCTCCGTTGGTACTCACTTCATGTAGTTGTATCCCATGTACACGCAGAGTAGAGCTGTTGGCTGAAGTCTTATCTTCAGACCATCTCGTGGTGTTCTCCGTCCTGACAGCCCCGTGCCTTGAGGACACCTCAGGATGCCAATGTAACGGGGTGAAAGTAGAGATCTTGCAGAAGAGGCGGGATCCTCCACATGGTATCCACCCCCCACCAATGCTGGCTGACCTCTTCGTTCACACCAGTGGAGTCACCATCCCTGGAGGTGTTAGAAAAGCATGTAGATGTGTCAATTTGGGATATGGTTTAGTGGCCATGGTGGGGTTAGGTTGACAGTTGGACTGGATGTTCTTAGAGATCTTTTCCAACCTTAATGATTTGATGATTTTACGGCTTGTGTATTTTTCAAAGTAGCCACGTTAGTGGTTTCCCCCTTCTTCAGCACAGCCTTTGGGTTGAGCATCCCCAGCTGGGTCCAGATGGGTCATCAGGAACAAGTTCAGCAATGTCTGTTCCCCTCATGCCTTCCCCACACCTCTGTCCTCTGCGAGGAAAAGGCTTGGAGCACCAAGATGTGGGCACCAAGCCGACTCTGGCTCAGCATCCACCCGCTCATCTCCATCAGTGTTTCTGGCAGACATTGGGCCAGTTTAGGCAAAGAGGCAAATTCTGCAACTTGTATCTAAATAAAATGCCATTGACGTAAGCGATATGTGCTTGTAGAAATGAGACTTGGTACAAGACTTGCACAGATAATATGTTTTTGCATAATCTATAGTATATTCATACAGTCAGGAAAACAAACCCTTTGATACCAATGGTGCATGACTATAAGAGGTTGGAGTTTCAGGCATCATATACAAGAAAAATATATGGCCGTCCTGCAGCTTTTCAAGACCAAAATTGTCAGGTTTTGCCCAGATCTGTTAGTATGCTGCAGTCAGGAAAACCTGCAGAAAGCTGCTCACGGCTGCTGCAAGTGATTGTCCCCTCACTAGTTTCTCAACACTGTTTCTCAACACAACAATTCTCTTCTCTTCTATTTTAAGTCTTTTTTGCATGCATTTACTGTAATATTTACTTAGGAATTTGAGAAAAGCTTTGTACTAAAGCCAGTAAATAAAATTTCTTCAAAGAGACTGAAAATAAATATGAATCTCTTTGGCCAAGCAAAATTGTCAAACTCTGGCTCCTAAAGTCAGGCAGAAAACAAGCTGTTTTCCAGAAGAGCTAAATATATTTACCACTCATTGATTTCAGTGGAGACCTTAATGCTCAGTAACTTAAAAACTGATAAATTATTCACATGTTTAAACATGATGCGCTCATTTGATGTTAAGCGCTTACATTTTTAATTGCTTGCCTTAATTATGATATATCCTCTTTAAAACAAAAAGTCATGTTCACGGAGGGTGTCGCAGGAGGGTTTGGGCACCTTTGCAGCATTAACTTCAGCCATCCAGTAGCCATCTCAGAAGAATTAATGAAAACTGAAAATTTGGGGGTCTAAGAGTGGGAATTTTCACTGAACCCCTTTTTCTTCTCTTTGCAGCTCCCAGTACAGCCCAGTATGGTGTCACCGGTGACGCCGAAGTCCTCTTCTCCTGCTGGTACCTTGTGTTGACGCTGTCCTCCCTCAGCAGCATATTCTACCTGAAGAACATCATTCTGCACTAAATGCAAAGACCCATAAAAGGCTTTTCAGGATTCTCTGAAAGTGCTGATGACTGGATCCAATCTGGTAGAGTTTGTTAAAAGCAGCGTGGGATATAATCAGCAGTGCTTACATGGGGATGATCGTCTTCTGTAGAATTGCTCATTATGTAAATACTTTAATTCTACTCCTTTTTTTTTATTAGCTGCATTACCTTGTGAAGCAGTACACATTGTCCTTTTTTAAGACGTGAAAGCTCTGAAATTACTTTTAGAGGATATTAATTGTGATTTCATGTTTGTAATCTACGAGTTTTCAAAAGCATTCAGTCATGGTCTGCTGAGTTGCAGACTGTAGTTTACAAAAAAAATATTGCAGTAAAAATGTGCTTCTTTAAGGCTGCAATACAAATATTCAATTACCTTCTTAAATAGCATTCTATCCACATTTACACAGAAACATTTTTTCTTTTTTGATAAAAAAAAATAATATTGCCTTCAAAATATTTCTTTAAAATATGACACATATCTAGATTTACTTCTAGCATGATATTCAGGTTTCAAGAATGAGCCTTGTATTATAACTGCACTGCGCAGTACTGCTTTCTCTTTTCTTTTCCTTTCTCCTGCAAATTCAGCATGGGTGTGCCTTCATAAAACACTCCTTTCCTCTTCCTCTCCCACAAATCCGGAATGTGCTTTGGGAAAGGCTAAAGCATCCTTTTGAGCATCAGAAATCTCAAGTTGAGGACAAAGGTGCTATTGGCTGAAAGGAAAACATCCTCCCCCATCTCTTGGGGTCATCAACCTGCTGCAGAATTCATGTTTTTAGGCAATCAGTTAAACAGCACCACCTCCTTTTTATGTTTTCCATCCACCACCACTAACCAGTAGGAAGTCTCTGTAAAAACCTAGTCTTCCCATGACAAAACAGACCACAGCTTATTTTGAGACAACTTTTGAATGTAGGAACAGTTCCCTTAGTCATCCTAAATCCAAATTCCTAAATGGCTGTAAATGTGAGAAGCTAATAGTCCCTTTTGTATTACCGGCAAAAACTCTGTGAATTGGTATTTTTCTTGCACTTAATTTTGTACTGGTTTGGCTAATTTAGCAATGATAAAGGATGCTTTTAAATATTAGATATCTGAAAATAGATGAAGTATCAAGCAGAATTTTATATATATACATATATATATATAAACATATATATATA